>NC_142930.1:133033024-133140524 GCF_046866305.1 Octopus bimaculoides
CATAGGTTGGATGGTTTGACTAACCATCCAACCCATGCCAGCATGGAAAATGGACTTATAACTTAGGATGGTAGTAGTGATGGAGTATAGGGATGTGCGATACCTATTAGTCACTCTCCCCAACTCTTCTTTATTCCTATCTATTGTTCAACCCTTTCCTATCAATGTGTCACCCTACCACAACTACCTCTTATTCGCTTATGTAACAAGGGATGAAATCACACTGGACTTTTTTTTTTTTTGCTATTTAATCTCTTATCATCACTTTTATTTATTACTAGCTATCTTTCTTCTCACTCTTCCTGTCATCATCATCATCATCATTTAACATCCACTTTCCATGCTGGCATAGGTTGGATGGTTTGACTAACCATCCAACCCATGCCAGCATGGAAAATGGACGTTAAACGACGATGATGATGATGATGATAATAGCACACTGGGTGAGATGCTTAGTGGTATTTCATTAGTTGCCACATTTTGAGTTCAAATTCTGCCTGGGTTGACTTTGCCTTTCATCCTTTCAGGGTCGATGAAATAAGTACCAGTGAAACACTAGGGTCAATATAATCAACTAGTTCCCTCCCCAAAAATTTCAGGCCTTGTACCTTTAGTAGAAAAGATTATTATTACTATTATTAAGGCGGCAAGGTGGCAGAATTGTTAGCACGCTAAGCGAAATGCTTAGCGGTATTTTGTCTGCCGTTACGTTCTGAATTCAAATCCCACCAGGGTCAACTTTACCTTTCATCCATAAGTATCAGTTGAACATTGGTGTCAGTGTAAACGACTCGTTCCCTTCCCCAAAATTGCTGCCCTTGTGACAAAATTAGATTACCATTATTATGATGGCAAGCGGGCAGAATCATTAGCATGCTGGACGAAATGCTTAGTGGTATTTCATTTGCTGCAATGTTCTGAGTTCAAATTCCACCAAGGTCGACTTTGCCTTTCATCCTTTCGGGGTCGATTAAAGAAGTACCAGTTACACACTGGGGTCGATGTAATCGACTTAATCCCTTCCCCCAAATTTGAGGCCTTGTGCTTCCAGTAGAAAAGATGATTATTATTATTATTATTATACAAGGTTGACTTTGCCATTTATCCTTTCAGGATCACTAAGATAAAGTACCAATTAAGTACTGAGATCAATGTAATTGACTTGTCCCCATCCCTAAAATTAGAATTACTGTTGTTGTTGTTAATAATAATGGCCATGTATCTCTTCACTCTCACTTTGGCAGCTGGCTCAATACTTCTGCTCTGGAACAATATCTAACAAGAATGAATATCGACATTATGCTCTCAATGTACCTCTCTATACTCACTTCACATCACCCATTCGACGATACGCTGATGTCATTGTGCACAGATTGTTAGCTGCTGCCCTTGGTAAGATTGCATTTTTTCCTTACTCTATAAACTGAGAATATCTGTAAATGTATGTTGCTTTTATCTTTATGCAAACCTTGATTCAGCCAGTCAATGGTCAAATTTTTTCCAGATGTGACCATCCTGTCATTTTTTTGCAGACCGTTTATCTAAGCCTAATGTGATTTGAACATTATCTTTGTTTGATGATGATAGGGTGGAGTTTGAGGGAGATTTGGTTGGATTGTTTTGTGTTCATGTCATGGTTATTTAATCCAGGTCAACCTTAATTAACCCTTTTGTTACTAACCTGGCTGAAACCGGCTCTGGCTTTGAGTACAAATGTCTTGTTTTCATAAGTTTTGAATTAAAATCTTCCACCAAACCTTACTCACAATTTATGTTCCTAACACTTGCTTAATGATAACTAAGTTATTTTACTAAATTCTTTGTTATATTTAAAGTAATTAGAAGAAACAGAGCATCTGAAAATAAGTGCAGTAACGAAATGGTTAAACAGACCTATGATCAAAGGCATTCCAACCATGACCATTCCACCTATTTTTCGTTTTATTATTTTCTTTCAAGACATCGAGGACTGCTTTATCTAATGTGTTCTTGCTTTAAAATAGTGAGATGCAATTTAAAGGAGATTGAGGTGCTATTTCTAGCAAATCTAGTGATTACTTAGAAGCATGTGAGTGGTGTAATGATTGTAGATGTAAGAAGATGTATGTGTATATAAGACAAAAGAGTATTATTGGTAAAACCAGGCTCTTTATTTCTACATGTGTGCACACACATGTATGCTTCTTTTAACTCTGTCAATGTCCACATCTAAGCCTATTCAAGCTCTAATATTACCCTATAATCTAATGTTGAGGGTTATTTCCTATATTTTCACATATTTCTTATTGTATAGGTTACACACCACCTATTCAACAAACTGAGAGAGAGATGGAAAAACAAGCACAGCACTGTAACGATAAGAAAACTGCTTCAAAACGTGCACAGGAGCTAAGCTGTGAAATTTTCCTTGGTGCCTTTATTCAGGTAAGTTCTTCAAATATTCATCAGATTAGCCATTTAGTTGCCACAAATTTTTATTTCTTTATAATCATTTCATGAGAAACTTGTTTATGAGAAGGTAAGGAGTTATTTTTAATTTTTCATATCTGTATTTCAGTAAATTCGGTTTCGACATCTACCATCAAGAAAACATTCAAATAAGGCCTTAACTCTTTAGCATTTAAACTGGCCATAATATTCTGCCTGTTTTATGTTCAAACTAGCCAGATCCAGCCCCTCATGCCTACCCTACGATGTCATTGTAAAAACAATCACATCATTGAAATTACAACATAATACAGGATCAATTCAAAACAATATGAACATACAAATATTACAGTTGATAGAGTAATCTGAATGCTAAACACTGTACTGAGATAACTACCACCAGCAAGTGCAGGGAAACAGCTACTGTCACACTCCACTTTGCTCCCCTCTGCTGTGACCACCACCAGAATCAGCAAATATATCGACTGGGTGAAGAGAGTGCAACTTGTCCAAACTATTGCACTGTACCCCAGACAATTCAACACTGAGTATCATAGTGTGCAATATGGTTCTTAGTTAGGTGGAGAAAGTATTATATGATTAGGAAAAAACTGGGGAATATTGTATGACTGGGAAGTGTGGGGGGGGGGGGGGTCATGTCTAGATGTTTGGTTAGCTACTTAAATACCATAATTTGGTTTGATCAGAGCTAACCTGTGCTATACTCAGAGCCAGTTTCAGCCAGGTTGGTAATGAAAGGGTTAAACTGATCTCAACTGCATTTAACATGAGGACAGTAGATGGAAATATACACGGCAGTCATATTTCTCTTTTGAAAAGAATCTCATTTTGTTTACCTTACTTGCAACTGTTTTCTTGTTAATTTGATTAATGTTCTATGTTTCAGGCAAGTGGTCCTTTATATGAGAAAGGAATGGTGATGGCTATCCTTGACCATTCATTTGATGTATACATTCTCAGACTTGGAGTTGTTAAAAGAGTCTACTGCAATGTAAGTTACAGTTTTAAAGTAATCTAAATTAAACCCTTCCACCAAAAGTTTCGTGTTAAATTATGTTCCAAGCACCAATATAATAATGAAAAAGTTTTTTAAAACTGAATTCTTTATTTTCAAAATTAATTCAAACAAAGCAATGTATTTCAACAGAAACATGGTAAATGAAAAGAAAAAGCCTTTCCCTAATCACCCAGCCTATCATCTTAAAGGAAGGACATCAGCTGATGTAGGTCCAATACACCCACAGAATGCTAGGACGGTTATGACTGAAATAATTTTTATCAACCTGGGGATTAAAAAACCTCATTGGTAGTAGCGCAAGGATAGAGTCCCTTTTAGCAAAATAAAAGGGGAAAAAATGGCATTAATGATAAGAAATTAATATAAGCGCCATAAATAAGCAGGTTTTGAATCGATTTAGGACAGTAACAAAGGTTGAACTACAACGTTTTAAACTGATTCATCTCATCATCATCATGGGTTGGATGATTTGACTGAGGACTGGTAGACCAGGTGGCTACACCAGGCTCCAATCTGATTTGGCAGAGTTTCTACAGCTGGATGCCCTTCCTAACGCCAACCACTCAGAGAGTGTAATGGGTGCTTCTACGTGTCACCCGCACGAAGGCCAGTCAGGCAGTGTGGCCGTTACCAGTACCGCCTGACTGGCCTTCGTGCCGGTGGCACGTAAAAGCACCCACTACACTCTCTGAGTGGTTGGCGTTAGGAAGGGCATCCAGCTGTAGAAACTCTGCCAAATCAGATTAGAGCCTGGTGTAGCCATCTGGTCTACCAGTCCTCAGTCAAATCATCCAACCCATGCTAGCATGGAAAGCGGACGTTAAATGATGAGATGAATCAGTTTAAAATGTTGTAGTTCAACCTTTGTTACTGTACAAAATCGATTCAAAACCTGTTTATTTAATGTTAATTAATAATGGCGGCAATAAGTAAGGCAAAATGCTTAGTGGCATTTCCTTCATCTTCACACTCTGAGATCAAATCCTACTAGGATTTGCCTTTCATCTTTTTGAGGATCACTAAAATAAGTACCAGTTATATACAGGGGTCAGTGTAATCAACTTACCCACTGCCCTGACTTTGTCCCCAAAATTTTAAACCAATAATAGCAATAAGTTATGCTTAACAATTAAATTGAGGTCCTCCACATTTTTACTCCCCCACAACAATCCTTTTTGGACATCTAAAAATATTTTGATTTGTTTTGCAGAAATTGGATCTTCAGAGTCACACTGCATTCAAAAGGAAAAGACTTCCAATGTTGCGACTTCAGTGGAAAGAGAATGAACACATAAAAGAAAGTGTTAGCCAGGAAATTGGGATTTTTACTTTGGTTAAATGTATATTACAGGGAGATTCAGAACCCCTCAAATGGTTGGTAAGTAATTCTTAGTCTAGAAACAAGTTGGTTTTATTAAAATGGTAAAAGTTTGGATGTTTTTTTGTTATGAAGCTGAAGGAAATCCAATGTAGCATAATCACATGAAAAACATATAAATGATTTGTAATTTATTTAATATTACGGAGGTGCCAGAAGGGAGGCTAGGCGACAGGTTTATTTAGCCAGAGGGGAAGCAGATAAGGAAAGATTTGCCAATGTTCTGCGCCGTGAGGACCAAAGACTCGAGGTATTTCGGGTTGCAAGACAGTGTAGGAGAGAGAATAGTGATGTTGTAGGAGAGAAATGTGTTCGCATGGATGATGGTACGCTTGCATTAAATGAGGATGCAAAGAAAGAGGTCTGGAGATGCCACTACGATAGATTGCTTAATAAAGAGAATGAATGGGAGAAAGAGAGCCTGCCTTATGTCGACCCAATAGAGGGACCAGCTATCCGAGTTGATAGTACCAGGGTAGATAAAGCAATTAAGAGTATGAAGACCGGGAAAGCCCCCGGCCCATCAGGAATCACTGCAGAGATGCTCAAAATATCTGGCAGTGTTGGCTATAGCCTAGTCACCCGTATTACGAACCAGGTGATACACGAAGGAGTCATACCCTATGACTGGTGTAGCAGCATCATAGTCAACTGCTACAAAGGTAAAGGGGACGCTTTAGATACAAATAATTACAGAGGCATCAAGCTGTTAGATCAGGTTATGAAAGTTACAGAGAGGGTCATAGCCCAACTAATTAGGGAGCGAATCAATTTAGATGAGATGCAGTTTGGGTTCGTGCCAGGTAAAAGCACTACTGATGCCTTATTTCTAGTGAGACAGTTGCAAGAGAAATACCTAGCCAAGGATAAACCTCTGTACCTGGCTTTCGTTGACATGGAGAAAGCCTTTGACAGGGTCCCCCGATCCCTTATCTGGTGGTCAATGAGGAAACTTGGGATAGAAGAATGGCTAGTGAGAGCTGTGCGAGCCATGTACAGAGATGCGGCCAGTAAGGTGAGGGTTGGAAATGAGTACAGCAATGAATTCCGGGTAGAGGTAGGGGTCCACCAAGGTTCCGTCCTCAGCCCCCTATTATTTACCATAGTCCTCCAGGCAATCACAGAGGAGTTCAAGACAGGTTGCCCCTGGGAGCTCCTCTATGCTGATGACCTTGCCCTAATTGCGGAGTCACTATCAGAACTAGAGGAGAAGTTTCAGGTGTGGAAGCAAGGTCTAGAATTGAAGGGCCTTAGAGTCAACCTAGCTAAAACCAAAATCCTAATAAGTAGGAAGGTAGATAAAACACAAACCCCTTCAGGTAGATGGCCCTGCTCAGTATGTAGAAAAGGAGTAGGTAGTAACTCTATAAGATGTACCCGGTGCAAGCTATGGACACATAAGAGGTGCAGCAACATCAAAGGCAGGTTAACTAGCAAGTTAGTTTTTGTTTGTGGCAGATGTTCAGGTGCAATAAAGACTGCAAACAAACAGGAAACAACTTCTATCTCATTCCAGGGTGAAAAACTAGAGGTAGTCGATAGCTTCCGCTATCTGGGCGACCAAGTTAGTAGTGGGGGTGGGTGCGCTGAAAGTGTAGCTGCTAGAATAAGAATAGCCTGGGCAAAGTTTAGAGAGCTCTTACCCCTGCTGGCGACAAAGGGACTCTCACTCAGAGTAAAAGGCAGACTGTATGACGCATGCGTACGAACAGCCATGCTACATGGCAGTGAAACATGGGCTGTAACTGCTGAGGACATACGTAAGCTCGCAAGGAATGAAGCCAGTATGCTCCGTTGGATGTGTAATGTCAATGTGAATACCCGTCAGAGTGTAAGTATCTTGAGAGAAAAGCTGAACATTAGAAGCATCAGTTGTGGCGTGCAAGAGAGACGATTGCGCTGGTATGGACATGTGGTGAGAATGGAGGAGGATAGCTGCGTGAAAAAGTGCCACACCCTAACAGTTGAGGGAACCCGTGGAAGAGGTAGGCCCAGGAAGACCTGGGCTGAGGTGGTGAGGCAAGACCTTCGTACATTGGGCCTCACCGAGGCGATGACTACGGACCGAGACCTTTGGAAATGGGCTGTGCGTGAGAAGACCCGGCAAGCCAAGTAAGATCGTTGCCAGTGCCCCTGGACTGGTTCTTGTGCGGGTGGCACATGAGATGCACCATTTTGAGCGTGGCCGTTGCCAGTACCGCCTGACTGGCTCCTGTAGGATTTTCGAGCGAGATCGTTGCCAGTGCCCCTGGACTGGCTTGTGCGGGTGGCACATAAAAGACACCATTTCGAGCGTGGCCGTTTTCGTGCGGGTGACACGTAAAAGCACCCACTACACTCTCTGAGTGGTTGGCGTTAGGAAGGGCATCCAGCTGTAGAAACTCTGCCAAATCAGACTGGAGCCTGGTGTTGCCATCCGGTTTCACCAGTCCTCAGTCAAATCGTCCAACCCATGCTAGCATGGAAAGCGGACGTTAAACGATGATGATGATGATGATGATGTACTTGCATAGCAAATGACTTGATCTGAGATTGTGTGTTGAAACAAAAACAATTACAGCATGGAAGATGTTTGTAAGCCATTTAAGAACACACAAAACACTGTTAGTTTCACTTCAACATTTAAATTTAATTTGTGTCAAAATATTTTTATTGCTTTGAAGCCGTGATCTGTTCCCTGACAAAACTTTGTGATGCATCTACAGATGCCACATGAAGTTTTGTCTGTGATGTATCTACAGATGCAGCACAAAGTCAAACTGACGGAAATATTTTGATACAAATTAAATTTAAATGTTGAAGTGAAATTAACAGTTTTTTGTGTGTTCTTAAATGGCTTACAAACATCTTCCAGGCGGTACTGGCAAGGGTCACGCTCAAAATGATGCATCTTATGTGCCACCCGCACAAGAGCCAGTCCAGGGGCACTGGCAACGATCTTACTTGGCTTGCCGGGTCTTCTCACGCACAGCACATTTCCAAAGGTCTCGGTCAGTAGTCATCGCCTCGGTGAGGCCCAATGTACGAAGGTCTTGCCTCACCACTTCAGCCCAGGTCTTCCTGGGCCTACCTCTTCCACGGGTTCCCTCAACTGTTAGGGTGTGGCACTTTTTCACGCAGCTATTCTCACCACATGTCCATACCAGCGCAATCGTCTCTCTTGCACACCACAACTGATGCTTCTAATGTTCAGCTTTTCTCTCAAGATACTTACACTCTGACGGGTATTCACATTGACATTACACATCCAACGGAGCATACTGGCTTCATTCCTTGCGAGCTTACGTATGTCCTCAGCAGTTACAGCCCATGTTTCACTGCCATGTAGCATGGCTGTTCGTACACATGCGTCATACAGTCTGCCTTTTACTCTGAGTGAGAGTCCCTTTGCCGCCAGCAGGGGTAAGAGCTCTCTAAACTTTGCTCAGGCTATTCTTATTCTAGCAGCTACACTTTCAGTGCACCCACCCCTACTACTAACTTGGTCGCCCAGATAGCGGAAGCTATCGACTACACATATATATATATACACATGCATATGTGTGTATATATATATATATATATATATATATATATACATGCATATGTGTGTATATATATATATATATATATATACATGCATATGTGTATATATATATATATATATATATACATGCATACGTGTATATATATACATGCATATGTGTATATATATACATGCATATGTGTATATATATATATATATATATACATGCATGTGTATGTGTATATATATATATATATATATACATGCATGTGTATGTGTATATATATATATATATACACACACACACATGCATATGTGTGTGTGTCTGTTTATATCTCCTTGTCTTGATATGGCATAGTAGTTGCAAATGTCATTTATTTCCACTTTTCTATGAAAACATATCTGGCCAAAAGGAACTATTACCTTGTTTG
Source organism: Octopus bimaculoides (assembly GCF_046866305.1). Taxonomy (NCBI): domain Eukaryota; kingdom Metazoa; phylum Mollusca; class Cephalopoda; order Octopoda; family Octopodidae; genus Octopus; species Octopus bimaculoides. Next base: position 133,041,805 of record NC_142930.1, read on the forward strand.
GAAACAGGTAAAGGTTGGCAATGTCTGGCCATAGAAAAATCAGTCTCAATAAACTCCATTTGACCCAAGCAAGCACGGAAATGTGGGCGTTAAATGATGATAATGATTCAGCTGTTCCATATATGTGGTCAATGAAATGGTAATTTTTGCAGATATAGTTCAGTTATAATTGCACAGTTCCATGATATGATAATCTAAGATGGACAATAATGGTACACAAGTTTCATTATAATACTGAATCTTCAGAAATATGACTGATCATATGAATTTAATGAACCTTTAGATATATATATATATATACACACACACACACTCCATTTTTGTATTCGGTTTGCAAGATTCTTGGTGTTTGAAACATTTTATGTATCTTGGGAAGGTCATTATGCCAGCATGAAACACACACTGGTTCTATTTACTTCCTCATTTCACATATGTTAGTTGGTTAACTACTTATCCAATTAACTAATCGATGAATCAGTTGGTTACTTGATCAATCAGTTATGTTTGTCAACGTCTTTTCATTGCCATTCACGACCTCTTCAATGACAAGCCCTCTGTTCCAATTCTTCTTCAGGTCTATCTGTCAAACAGAAAGGTCTTTGACAAACCTAACTGATAAATTGATCAACCAAATCAAACGATTAGACAATTAGTTAACAAAATTGACTAATAAAATAAAGAAGTGAAATAGTAACAGTGCATAATGACTCTCTCAAGATGCTAGACAGATAAATGGAGAGATATGACTAGGCTATCTTGAAGACCAAATGTAATTTACTGTTTAAATCTTGATGTAATCATGTGAATTGAAATTTTTTAAATCTTTTATTTCAGGTTACGATAACTCATCCCAAACTGTGATATATTCTGCAATCAATGGTTTAGGCACAGATATCAAATTTCGCGCTCACTGGAGATCAAAACTCAACTCTATCATCTCACACCGTGAACATTTATTTAAAAAAAAAATCTTTTTTTTTTATATTATAGCAAAAATATATATTTAAATTTGAATTTTAATGACATTTTTATTTTAAAAACAACTTTGAATGAATTATGAATTTTTAGTTGAATGAGTTTTCAGTCATCCCTCCAGGAATATCCTCATCACTGCTACCACAAACCAAAGATCTCAATCCCCTTAGGATATCAACGGTATTGTAGAATATTGGACCATACCAGTAGATTATCCAACAATCCTGGTGTACAGTTTAGCCCATAATGGGCTCAAAATGTAACCAAATAAAATCTTTTCGTTAAAAATTTCAAATTTTTTTTCATTAATTAATAATTCACTTTACTGTCTTTTTTTCGAGTCAAAGCTCTTTACCAGCCCTTAACATAACAGAAAGTAATTCTGGATCATCAGCCCAATCAACACTGCTTCCTGCAATTAAGCTTTGGAGAATATATTGGAAAGCCCTGTTCTCTTTCTTTAGTTTGGCTAACTCTTCCAGAAACCTGAAATTTTGAATCAATCATTTTAGTTTTTTTATTAAACAGATATAGGTAACAAAACAAATGTGTTTACATAACAAAGTCAATTTACCTGCTTTCTTGTGATTTTGAATTGTATTTCTCAACAACAGCTTTTAAATTTTGATTTGTAGGTTCCAGAAAGATCATTAATTCACGATTCTGAGCAATGTTTCCTGAAGAAAAAAGAAGGGCATTTGTTGAAAATTTCATTTACATTTTATTCTTTTATTTGTTTCTATCATTAGACTGTGGCCATGCTGGGGCACCACCCTAAGGAATTTTAGCCAAATGAATCAACCCCTAACCTCATCATTGTTTAACGTCCATTTTCCATGCTGGCATGGGTTGGACAGTTTAACTGATGTCTGGAGAGCCAGTGGCTGCACCAGGCTCCAATCTGATCTGGCAATGTTTCTGCAGCTGGATGCCCTTCCTAACGCCAACCAGCAATTTCAGGGGAATGAGTAAATCTATTACATCAACTTTAGTGTATAACTGGTACTTATTTTACTGACCCCGAAAGAACGAAAGGCAAAGTCTACATCAGCATTTGAACTCAGAATGCAAAGATGGACAAAATGTCACTGACCATTTTGCCTGGTGTGCTAACAATTCTGCCAGCTTGTTGCCTTTGCACTAATAAATATCAATTCTAGATTAGTTTTCACAATGTACTATTGGCTTAATTTACGTTTGATGCATAGTTACAGCCAGAATCAAGATTTAAAAAAAAAAAGTTCACTTACTTAAGTTCTCAACTTTCATTTGATCGACTTTAGACTGAAAGTTAGTCAGTGCCTGTAGAAATGTCATATAAATATTATTCAGAAATCTTATTCAATTCCACTGCATAATTAACTAAATACAATATTATTGGGCATACCATGTTTTAACACAACAATAAAGAAGCATGAAAAACAGAGCTTGGCTGAAAAAAAAACAACAGAAAAACAGCATAAAAACAGAACTTGGCTTTAAATAAACCAGAAAAAAAAAACAGCATTAAAATCAGCTTGGCTGGAAAACAGCATAAAAACAGCTTGGCTGAAAAACAGCACAGTTGGGAAAGAAAACAGAAAAACAGTGATTGGCTAGAAAAACAGCATGAAAAATAGAGCTTGGGTGAAACAATCATTTGAATGAATTCAGTTACCATAGTGATGACTGAATTTAAAGTTATTTTTGAGTTGTCAAGATTGAATATATTCATATATCAACCAGACTACTGCATATTGTTATACACTGCTGATCACAATACACTTCCTTTCTTAGCTTTAGGGCAAGCCAACATTCCCCCTGAATGGAACACCAATCCATCACTGGGTCACTCATTTACAGATAAGTGGACTATGTACTCTGATATAGTTTCTTACGAAACAATAACACAGTAAAACATTAAATATCTCCATTAGATTAATAGTCCAGCTTATCAATCACCATAACAGGATTTGTTTAAGCTTAATCTGAAACTGGTTAAAGTTGATGTTTACAGAATAAATTGTGGACTGAAAAGGAATTCTGTTGAGCTGTTATACAATGGGAATGAGGAAAGAAATAATGGTTAGTCAAGGACTCGGGCAGTGGAACACAGTATGGGTGACAAGAAGAATAATGGCGAGTGTGGAGGTAACAGTATGAAATAACTAACTTGGCAGGGGTTTTTGTCTTTTTTTAAATTTCGTCAGCAGAGGATTGCAGTGTCTATGACCCTTTACAAAGTTTCCGAGATTGGTCAAAGGGAAGGAGGTCCCTACAAACCGCAGAGCTGACCCAAAAGCTTGCAACAAAGTGGATATCGGTGCCTTTCTCAAATACATCATCATCATACGTCTGTTTCCCATGCTGGCATGGGCTGGATGGTTTGACACAAGCTGACTAGTTGGAGAGCTACCCAGGCTCTAAATGTCTGTTTTGGCATGGTTTCTAAGGCTGGATGCTCATTAGAGTATATTTCACTCCTATTTATAGCAAAGTTGGTATTTTTAAACTTGCCTGTTCGGTTCACGCTTTGGCCACTAATATTATTATTATTAATAATAGCATATTTCTCTATGTATATATACAAACGCACCCGGGTGTCATGCCGGTGGCACGTAAAAGCACCCATTACACTCTCAGAGTGGTTGGCATCCACCCATAGAAAACCATACCAAATCAGACGGGAGTCTGGTGCAGTATGCCAACCCAGTCAAACCGTCGAACCCATGCCAGCATGGACAACAGACGCATGATGATGATAATATGTACCCTTCTTAATGTCTACCACTTTACAGAGTATACTGTGCTTTTTGCATGACACTTGCAAAAGTGCTTCTGCACATCTTTGAGAGTAGGGGAAACAGCATTTAGTTCCTTCAACTATTTAATACAACCCAGGCCACATTTTTAGAGGAGGGCTCCCATCAATTAAATCAGCCCAATATTTTGATTGAGACTTGTTTTGCCAACAATGATATTCCAGAATGCTGTTGATGTCAGTAAAATAGTTCATCAGAAAAACACATCACAAACGCCTGGTATAAAAAATGCAAGATTCATTCTAGATTGCATTCAATAAAGAACAAATCGGCCAAGAATATAAAAATGGATATCTACACTGCAACAAAACATAATTTATGCTTCCTGCAAACAGATCATTACCATGCTGGTGCCACATAAAAAGCAACCAGTACACTCTGTAAAAGTGGTTGGCATTAGGAAGGGTATCCAGCCACAAAAAATTGGAGCCTGATGCAGCTCTCCAGCTGGCCAGTTCCTGCCAAACTGTCCAACCCATGCCAGCATGGAAAACAGACATTTTAAATGATGAAGATGATAACAGAAGAAACACCTGAAGAAAAAAAAATTCAGAGCTAAAAACAAAATTACCTTATGTTTTTTCAGAATATCTACCGATAGTTTACGTTGTGTTTCCAAAAATGATTCTAATTCTTTGCTACAAAGACAACAAATGAATATTAAACATTTGTTTCAAAAGGGATTAAATTCATCATAAAATATATTTATGAAAAGAGAGGGAGAGAGAAAACAGATATGCATTTATTCAGACAAATATATTTCAAGCTTACCTAACTTGGAGATCAGTGGATTCATCTTTCTCAAAGAGATTTTCAATCAATACCTGACTAATTTGCAATCTGAAAAATACAAGTTAAATCCTCATTATCATCATTTAACGTCTGTTATCCATGCTAGACTAGAAAAGATATCAGGAATTAAAGGGGTCGAAAAAGAGTATTACAAGTCCAACAGCTGTTTCTTGGGGCTTGGTGGTCCAAAATAATGACTGTAAATTGATTCTATCATCAGATAATACTAGCCTCCGTCTTCAGGGAAGAATTTTACATTTGGGGTGTTGACAGAAAGGAGATTAAAGATGGAATGATTTTGTGGAGAACTAAGTGTATTAGAAAGAGGAGTCGGTGAAGTGTTTAGAGATTAATGAGCTGTAGAAACATTGCCAGATCAGATTGGAACCTGGTGCAGCTGCTGGCTCTCCAGACCTCAGTCAAACCGCCCAACCCATGCCAGCATTAAACAATGATGATGATGAAAGAGAGATGGATGTCAGTAACTAATAATATAGAGGAGTGTTGCATAAACAGAAAACAACAAAATAGTAATATGAACCAATAAAGAACCTTTTTACAAGTTAGTAATAATGGTTTTAAATTTTTGCCACATGGGCAGCTTGTGGGAGTTGGTTACATCAACTCCCAGTGCATAACTGGTACTTATTTAATCAACCGCGAAAGGATGAAAGACAAGTCGACCTTGGTAGAATTTGAACTCAGAATATAAAGATGGATGAAATACCATGAAACATTTCGCCTGGTGTGCTAACAATTCTGCCAGCTCACCATCTTTGCGAGTTAGTAATAATAACAGTCAAATTTCTTCCAAATCAAGCTGAATAATGAGGACTGTCCTGCAGGGAGGTGAGATCGACAACAATGATAAAAGACAAAACATAACCTTGAAAGGTAATTTTAAGAGTAAAGCTCACCTTTCTATCATCAGCTTCCTTCGTGATTCTCTACAAGTCTGTAAGGTGACTTCTTTTATCAATTCACTGATTCTAAAAAATAAAGTTTGACAATATAATTCACTTTTATTTCAATTATTTCTCAATCAAATAAGCTTGATTAATGATGTATTTTAGGAGAATTACACTGCCATATATTAAAGTCATATGCTATAATAATTGTTTCTAATAAAGATACAAGGCCAGAAAGTTTTTTGATTAACATTGAAACCCCCCCCCCCCCGAATGTACATGCTAAATGTAAAGAACAAATATCATAAGGTTTTTAATTTTCCAATTTTGACATTAACAATTCTATTAAATCACCAATAATAAATAACAGGTTTCAAATTTTGACACAATGCCAGCAAATTCAGGTGTAAGTCGACTACATCAGCCCCAGCGCTCAACTGGTACTTATTTTATCAATCCCGAAAGGATGAACGGCAAAGTCAATCTCAGCAGAATTTGAACTCAAGACTGTACAGATGGACAAAATGCTGTAAAGCATTCTGCCTCACATGCTAACGATTCTTCCAGCTTGCTATCTTATCTAATAATAATAATAATAATAATAATAATAAATGTTTCTAATTTAGGCATAAGGCTAACAATTTGGAGAAAAACGGTTAAATGATTACATCAACCCTACTACATAACAGGTACTTTATCTCACTGACCTCGACAGGATGAAATTTGACCATGGTCAGATTTAAATTCATAATATAAAGAACCAAAAGAAATACTGCAGAGCATTATTTTTCAATTCTGATAATCCACCACCACCAATAATAATAATCTTTTCTACTATAGGTACAAGGCCTGAAATTTTGGAGAGAGGGGCTCGAGGATTACATTGACCCAGTGCTTAACCGGTACTTATTTCATCATCGAATTCAAAAAGAGGAAAGGCAAGGTTGGCCTTGGTGTAACCGTTAACAAAATGAAAACAATAAAAAAAATTTTACAGACCACACTTACTTAGATTCTGCTTCTGGTTCTAATACAGACGCTTCTACAAAAGAAAAATTGTTTTTCTTTAAGCAATATATAAACCAGTTATGATTTTAAAAAATATCAAGAAATATGACCCCTCCCTACTCAGGAGGTGGGCATGATGTTGAAATTTGCATGGCAACTTCATTAGAGCTGTTGGCACAAAAAAATGCACCTAGTTTACATTCTAAAGCAATGGTTCCCCAACTTTTTTGGGCTGCTGCCCCCTTGGCATCCAGGTCGTATTCCTAGTGATGCCTAACCCTCCCCACTACAAATATAGACCACTTTCTGCAGCAAATTCAAAACAACAGTATTTCACAAATAAAACTTAAACCTAATTAACCTATTAATATTTTTTTTTACATCTATCACCCTATTTTGGCCACCCCATTATCATCCCACTTTTCTTCAATGTCCCCATGGATCTTTCCACTGCCCCCAGGGGATCAATACCACCCACTTTGGGAACCACTTCTCTAAGGTAATTGGTACTAGAAACCATGTCAAGGACATTTGATGATGATGAGAATGATGGTGATGAGGAGGTATAATGATTGAGATTAAACTACAGGACTACCAAGCACTTGGTCATAGGTTTGTTCCTTGTTATAGTAAATGTTGTGTGCCACTAAGAAAGGCACTGCTTGCTCTGGACTGTCTAATTACCAAAGGTGATTTGATTCCTATGTCATGATTGCTAAATCAATGATATAGGATAGATTCCTACATCGCAGATGAGTGATTGCCTAAACTCCAGTCTGGTTTGGCATGGTATCTACGGTTGGATGCCTTTTCTAACACCAGTCACTCTGAGAGTGTAACAAGTGCTTTTGTGTGCCACCGGCTTGGGTGCCTTTTGCATGACACCAGTATCTGCCACAACTGCAATTTTACTTGGCTTGATGGGTTTTCTTCTCAAGTACAGCATAATGCCAAAGGTCTCAGTCATTCGTCACATGAAAAGTGCTTTTCACGTGCCACTGGCATAGGCCACCTTGCCTCTGTGAGGCCCAATGCTTGAAAGGTGCATTTTATGTGTCACCGATACAGGTGCCAGTTACGTGACACCAGCATCAGCCATGTCTGGCCATGGAAAAATATTACAGGTGAGGGTTGATGACTGAAAGGGGACCCAGTTGTATAACACTTACCTCACCAAATTCCATCTAACCCATGCAAGCATAGAAGGAAAATAGACATTAAACGATGATAATGCAGAAAACCAAAGTAAAAACTAGTAAATATTTACAAATACCTGCTTTTTCAGAGAGTTTTTCATCTTTCAGTCGATTACGTAATGAGGATTTGATGACTAATAACTTCTCTAAATCATTTTCATTAAACAGTTCTTTATCTTTTTCAGAAAAAACCTTGTTAGCAGATGATTCAGACATAATTGTAAGCAGAAAACCTAAAAAACAAAACAAAAGACATAGTTAAATAATAGCCATCTATATATCATACTTAATGTATATACACAGTTGATAGGCCAGTTACTGCTGTATTTGCCCTGAGATAACATCTCTTATGGATGTGCTGTGTTAAAAACACAATAAATATTAGGGAGAGAGAGATAAAAAGTGAAAACGCCAGCCACCAAAATGTCAGAATGCATCTAGCATTCTTGCTGGCTGCTGCAAGGATGAATTTTCTTCTTGCTCTGATATTTATTATACTTTTAATGCTGCACATTCCTAAAAGATGTTATCACAGGACAGATACTGTAGTAACTGGCAATTTTAATTAAATACTGCTTCAAATGTGTATACTAGAGTTAAATAATATTTAACCCCTTAGAGAAGAGGACCACTAATATTTTCAAATTAAGGAAAACTCAGACATATTAAATTAGAAACAGCATTAAAAAATTAAACTATATTAATTATAAGCTGTAACAATGTCCTCATCACCATTTAATGTCCATTGCCCATGCTGGCATGGGTTGGATGGTTTGACAGGACTGGCAAGCCAAAAGGCTACACCAGGCTCCAATCTGATCTAGCAATGTTTCTACAGCTGGATGCCCTTCCTAACACCAACCACTCCAAGAGTGTAGTGGGTGCTTTTTATGTGTCACTGGCACGAGAGCCAGTCAAGCAACACTGGCATCGACTACACTCGAATGGTGCTTTTATGTTCCACTGGTACGAGAGCCAGTCAGGCAGTACTGGCATCGATGTATAAAATTGATAAAAATTATGAACTTCTTGTGTTTACAACCACTGCAGTACCAGCTCTACAGTACAGCAAAAATATCTCAGTTTAGTATTCCAAGTAAACCAAGTTTTCAAACATTCTCAATTTCCTCAAAATTACCCCACAATTCTCCACATTTTTCAAAATGGCTTTATATGCCCTGCTGTTGGCACTTATCATTATCAGTCTTTACAGTTTTCCACAAATATTTGTGGACTCACTCTGAAAATTTGAATTCTGTAAGGCAGAGTGAAATTTTTTTAATTGTAACATTTATAGGAATTCATTATCATCACCATCATCATTCAACACCCGTTGTCCATGCTGGCATGGGTTGGACAATTTGACAGTTTGGCATGCGGGAAGGCTGCACCAGAATCCAGTCTGATTTGGCCAACCACTCCAAGAATTTAATGGGTGCTTTTATGTGCCAATTTGCGTGACACCAGTATCTGCCACAACTGCGAATTTGCTCAGCTTGATGGGTCTCCTTTTCAAGCACCACATAATGCCAAAGGTTTTGATCATTGCCTCTTTGAGGTCCAATGCTCGAAAGGAACTTGGCCACTTTGCCTCATGAGGCCCAACACTCGAAAGGAATTCAACCACCTCGCCTCCGTGGGATCCTTTCAAAAGAAACACAGCCACTTTGCCTCCATGAGGCCCAATGCTCGAAAGAAATTAAAGTAAACTATTTTTTTCTATTGGAAATCATTGCTAACTGCAGAAATACATTTCTGAATTAAGAGTGGACATTCATTTTAAGTTGTAGCTTTTGGCCTAGCATCAAAAGGATCAGCAATTTGTAACTCATCGCTGATACCGGTAAAGGTACCTTTACTACAAACATAAAGGTTTAATTTAACATGGTATGTACCATGGAGTCTAGTTAGATAGAAATAGCACTTTCATTCTTTTAGTTGTTTCACTCATTTTGACTGGCCATGTTGGAGCATCACCTTTTAGTCGAAGAAATCGATCCCTGGACTTATTCTTTGTAAGCCTGGTACTTATTCTATTGCTCTCTTTTGCTGACCTGCTAAGTTACAGGGACATACACACCAACAGCGGTTGAGAAGCGATAGTGGGGGGACAAACACACAAATACACACAGACATATATATATAACAGATTTCTTTCAGTTTCTGCCTACCAAATCCACTCACAAAGCTTTGGTCAGCCTAAGGCTATAGTAGAAGAGACTTGCCCAAGGTGCCATGCAGTGGAACTGAACCCGGAACCGTGTGGTCGGGAAGCAAGCTTCTTACCACACAGCCACGCCTGCGCCTGTATAATTTATTTGAATGAGATGATTAGGCATAACTGTTTGGATGCTGACAATCTGGCACAACAGACTGGACATTGAACCTGTTTTTGGTAGCAGTACTATTTGGCGTTGGAGTCAAACATATACACACACATGCATGTGCAGAAACATACACATATAGACATTGCAATTTATTAACTGAATACAATTGAGATAAACACTTGCCCTCTCTTCATATGTAAAGAGGAATATGCTTGCATACATAAAGAGAAAAAGAGGGAAAACCAGAGAAACATTAAAACAAGAAAAACATGGAAATGTTTGATGTCAAAGCAAGTCAGCATTGCATCAGACACCAAAACAGCTGTTCCAAAAATGTTTTATACCCATAATTTATGCCTCATGGACTTTGCAATATTGAACTGAAATTTTTGTCATGGACAATAAGAAAGCACTCTAATGGAACACCTATCAAGTTCAATTCAATCACATGGAAACAAAACTATCAAAATGGTCCCAATATTGCTTTAAGTATTTATAGGCTTTTACTAAGGCAACCAGCTTTAAAGATTGTCTTTATAGAGACTCTATACAGGCACTGTAATTATACATATATAATGAAAACATTTTAAAATTGATCAGTTTATAAGCTACATCCTCCACTTATTTACCTGAAAGTAGTTTCACTATACAGTAATCTCTTGCCATATCGCAGTTCACCGATAGCGCACTCAGTATGTCATGGTTCACCTATCACGCACTCAATACATCGCAGATTTTTCGGGCTAATTTATGTAAATTTATATTGTGGACTTCTTAGTATATCAGAGTTTCTGCGGCCAATAGGTATTTGTATTTTTTAGATTTTAATCATTTCTGTGGGAGGTTTTGGAATGTAACACCTGCGATAGTCAAAGGAGTACTGTACTTTGAATAATACCAAAAGATGCAGGGTATTTAGTAATGATGACTAACATAAAAATGGTTTTCTAATAGAAGAAATAAAGAATATTTTCTTACTATATTTCCTGGTTGAGTTACATTCCTTTTATTGAGAATTTCCAATATCGTCACAGTTTTTCTGTACAAAATTTTTATAACATTTCTTAACTTTCATTTCTGATAATCACACTGAAAAGACAACATGAAATAAAAATTACTTATACATAATAAGATATAAATTATATATACTTATTGAAAACATTAATGACAATCACTACACAAGTATAGTTACTCTCTCCTTTGCTCTGCTTAAGGCTGTTCAGAATCAATACTGCTCTTTCTCTTTGCTTATGGTTGTCTGCAGAATCTGATGATGGCCATCTCTTTCATTTGTTGATTTTTTGATGACTATACATGTAAATGATTGGAAAAGTCCAGGTGTAACTGTATGCACAAAACTCTTCTTGCATTTCCTGATGGATTTAAATGAATGCATTTCTCCCTCTTTTCTTCAACTCCCACCGCAACTTTCGACAGTGAAACTTTCAAAACAGGCAACATGTAGTGTGATCTTCCACTCTTGAAGGGTTGATGTAGTTTCTTCTCAAAGAAGTCTTTGAACCATTTCTTTGGTCTTCCAACCAATTCCATGTTGTAGTTAGCTTTAGTGGATCCTATGATGAAAACACAAGTCCAACATGTACATGAAATGTCAAACCCACCCATGTAATGTAGAGTTAATGCTGGAGGTATTGATTCTTGTGATCTGAAAAGATCTTCTGGGGGTCCTGAATGTACAGCTTAACAAACTAGCCTGCAGCTTTCTGATTTTGAAAAGGTTCCTGCTAAGTCTGAAGTCAATACTGTCACATCTACCTTCCCATTCTCCTGATAACTTTTAACATGAAATAACTTCGAATATAAAATTTTTTCTCTGTTCTATAAGACAAAATATACAAGTATACGAAGTTTTAAAGTGTTTCGGTAGAAAACACACTAAATAAAACGGTACTACTAAAGCAGCACGGACCCGAACGCGCAGTCGCGCGTCCGCGCTAGCTAGTCTTGAGTGGTCGATCCTAACCCTAACCCTGGTACTACTAAAGCAGCGCGGACCCGAACGCGCTGCTTTAGTAGTACCAAATAAAACATGAATAAAAAATGGTGCCCGCCAAATCAGAAGGATCCGAAGAATGTATTTAGTTATCAGCTACAAGAAGATGGGCGGTTGAAAAAAGAAAATTTATAAAAACATAATTTTTCCCTTGTAAATTTTATTAAAATATCATGACTTTATGATGTACCAACCTGATCATGATTCCACCACGACTTAACTGACAATACCATTCACGAGACTATGTATTTACCAGTTGACAATATTTGTAGTCTATTATTATATGTATATCAAAAAACTTTGCATAAAGCAAGTGTTTACACGCCTACGTGAGAATTCCACTGTGGTGACTTAAGAACCTGCAACCCTCTGAACGGAGTACAACGTTAGAGGGGGAAATTATTATACTGGAAAAATCTTCTCTTCACTTGTAACTATTTGTTTGGATTACAACTACGTTTAAAATAGGGAAATACGAATAAATTTCCGAAAAAGCAGTTACCATGTGGTGCTTATTAGGAAATATTTTATTTTTATTTTCTTGAACTGTTAGTTTTTGAGAATAACAATAAGTTTAGCAGTATAAGAATATTTTTTTTAATGCAGCTTATGTCGGATGATAGCTAACTTCAATGTGGCCTTCTAAATAAAATAATTTTCTACCTGTGACAATATATATATTTAAAATAATTGTACTGTTAATGAATGTTAGCTTCGACTATATTTTGGATGCAAATTAAATATGAACTCTGGTTTGTAAAAAAGTAAACAAACATCACTAGAAATTGATAAAACACAACTTTTGATTCATTCAGTTTGGTTTTGAACAGGAATAAAACAGTAAATCTGATCATTTATCTAGGAGGATGTATACAATCTCAAATTAAAATAGAGATGCTCGAGCGATAGGAATTAATGGTTGTGACTTAAGAATATTAAACTTAAGAGTTGAAGTTGTAATTGTTCCTTTGATCAGCCTTGATCGAGTATACCTTTGATCAAAAGCGTTCTAGCCATGACCATTTCATCTTATTCCAAACCTCAACTCCTAATTCTATCTTTAGCCAATCTGGAATGTTTACAATTTACTGCACATTCAAACATTACGACAGAGCAAAAGAATCAAACGCTAGAATAATTTACAGCATAACATAATTCAGTAAAGGTAGTAAAAAAAATCTTTCAAAGATCAATTATTAAAGCTAAAGTTACTTACAAAGTCGACAAACGAGTTTTCAAAGAAACCTGTACCTGTTCGTGGCGGGGAATTTAAACAACCGGAGCTAGTTTCAGAAATAAAACCGCATATCGTTTTAGCTAAATATCACTAAATAATTTTCATTGTTAATACTCAAATATAGAGGTTTGAATATATTTTAGAGGAGTCAATATATTTGTAAATATATTTTAATAATACCCTTATATTGATACACTTATTAATAAATATATTCTTTTACTCACTAATTGTCTCCAAACTTAGATACGGGTTCTAAGTTGACAATATTTTGACCAGACTGAATGTTCCAAAAGTATAGGTTTGTATCGTTTAATTAATTTTACTTCACATTTCTACATTATTGCCTCATTTGTGTGTATGTTAATATTCTTTTTAAATAATTTCAATTACTTTTGTCAATTTGATAAACTTTTTATGAAAACAACTTTCCTGGCATGTTTTTTTAAATTTCTTTACCAAATAGAAAATTGCGTTTTATTGCGTTGAGAAGGTGCTAAGTTTAAAAAATTAAATTTGTAATTTTTAAACATTTACAGAAGAAAATCCGGTTTCTTTTCATTAACAACAAATCGTTTAAAAGTAATCTAATTGCTCGTCTAAGATTCAAAAATCAGCAAAATAACTTTTTTACTTTTCGTTATTATACAGTTATTTGATTCCACCTCCACCCCCAACGAAGTATATTTGCTTTTGACCTAAAGGGCGGATTAAACCCACACCCCTTAATTTACCTGACAGATAGGTGAGATCAAATTTAGAATGTTTTATGAATCAAGAATTTTTGGATTTATCTGGATGGATAGTGAATAGTTTAGCCCCAGTTAGACCACGTCCAGCAGACCTATGATCAAAGGCGTTCTAGCCGTGGCCATCTCGTCTTTTCAGTCATAGTTTAACGCAGACTACATTTTCAAGTACGTATTCTTTTTTTTAAAGACAGCAGAGGACAATTCAAGAGGGGGCATACCTACGCAAATGTACCATCCTCGGTCCCCTGCTCCACCCGAATTTGTTTCCTCATAGCTTCCAGGAAAATAGATATTTGTAAATGAAATGTTCGATGGTGTAGGTTCCGATTATATAGGATTTTGGTGGGAAACGTTTTACTAGGGACGGGGAGAGGAGTTTCAGAAAATTCTCGCGAGTTGGCTTTATTTCCTCATAACTTTTTCAATGAAATTTTCTATAAATACCTTTCAAATTATGTATAATACGATTATATTGGAAATGAATATGGAAAAAAAAATTGGTGGACTCACATCACAAAATGAAACTTGAAATTTCGAAAAAAAAATTGGTATGTTTGTCAGTATATTACATGTACAAGCCCACCACTTTTTCTTTTCTTTTTTTTTTCTTTTCATAAATTCCGATATAACTATAATCTATACCATCTGAGAGGTATTTGTAGAAATTTCGTTAAAAAAATAGTTCCCATTTTTCTGAAAGTTATGAAGAAACAAAATCAACTTTTGTGAATTTTTCAGAAAGTCCCCTCCCCAACATTGAAAAAAAACATTTTTATAGCAAATTCTGATACAATCAAAATCTGCATAATCTGAAGCAGATTTGTAAAAATTTTCATTAAAAAATGTGCATTTTCCTGGACGTTATGAGCAAACAAAGTCAGTGAGGTACACTTGTGTAGGGATGCCAGAAAGGAATTTGGCTGCTATTTCTAGCAAGTGAACCAAACACATATTGGCTCCTATGAAAAGTTGTTGATCTTGCACCAGCAATATCTATTATGATTCATACCAGATTAGAAAATGTTTCCTGAGCATATACAGAAACATTCAACCTGTACACATAATATACATAGATGTGCAATTTGTATTACTATTATCAGGTATCTTATATAATTTGATAGTTACTCGTTGATATATCAAAAGTGGAGGCGCAATGGCCCAGTGGTTAGGGCAGCAGACTCGCGGTTTCGATTCCCAGACCGAGCGTTGTGAGTGTTTATTGAGCGAAAATACCTAAAGCTCCACGAGGCTCCTGCAGGGGATGGTGGCGAACCCTGCTGTACTCTTTCACCACAACTTTCTCTCATTCTTACTTCCTGTTTCTGTTGTGCCTGTAATTTAAAGGGTCAGCCTTGTCACACTGTGTCACGCTGAATATCCCCGAGAACTACGTTAAGGGTACACGTGTGTGTGGAGTGCTCAGCCACTTGCACATTAATTTCACGAGCAGGCTGTTCCGTTGATCGGATCAACTGGAACCCTCGACGTCGTAAGCGACGGAGTGCCAACAGATATCAAACAATGGTAATATGCTATCAAATAATGACATTAAGCTGCATGATTTAACGTCATTACCTGGTCTTTTGATGTCTTTAACTGAGTCCACTATTGTGCAGGCATTCAGCCAGGCACCAATTCCCTTCCTGCCTATATTTTTCTTCAAGACATTTACTTGCACATATTGAGGGCAGGCGGGCTACACTGCAACAGGCTGAATGGGCCTGTTAAGTTCCTGGACACTGCCCATCTTTCCTTGACTAACTTTTAAAATGTAGTTCAGTGCTCCACTAATAAATTAATCTATTAATTTTAACACTTTAGCATTAAGATTTTTTAACACTTTAGCATTCAAACCGGCCAGATCCAGCCTCACACAATAAAATCATGGCCGTTGCCAGTGCCTCCTGACTGGCTCCCTTTATTTCACGTTGCTCCTGTCCACTTGGCTGGTGAAAATGTGTTGTACCTGTATTTCAAAGGGCCAGCCTTGTCACATTTTGTCTCACTATACCTCCCTGAGAACTACACTGAGGGTACGTGTGTCTATGGATTGCTCAGCCACTTGCACATTAATTTCACAAACAGGCTGTTCCATTGGTTGGATCAACTGGAACCTTTGTCATCATAAGCAATGGAGTGATGGTTGTCTTTCTGATCATTTCCACCAATCGTAAGATTTCTGAAGAGAACCACTGTTATTAACTCTTAAATTTGTTTTTGATTCTTTATTCAGAAATATCTGTCTAGCTTGTATCAGAGATGATCATATCTTACCAAGATGCGGACTGGCTGTAGAGAACGAGAATTTTCTTCAACTGCTTGTATATCACATAAGTCTAGTACTCCGATGAGAAAAGAAACCAGTCTAAGCACTCCTACATTAGCTGTAACTGCTTCAGAGCCTAGACAAAGGTCCAAGAAACAAGAACCACCAGAGTCTTCAGAAATTGATTTTTATATAATCAAACAGAAGTTTCTGGAGGAATTAGAATCAAAGACACGACTTGGTTATTCAAAGAAAACTGTGAGTCCTACTTTAGCACAGTTACGACTTACACCAGGTAAAGTAAAAAATTTTATTGTCTTTTTGTTTTGTTTTGCTGGTTTCTTATAAATTTACAAGACATTAAAGAGATTAGACCCAAAACAGTCACCCCATTAAAAGTGCCATCTGAAGTGGGCCTTCAACCATTGTCCCCACCAGCTATACTATTATTTATCCAATATGTCCTTCCCTTTTTTCAAGGTAGTAAGATGTGATTTGAAAGAGATTTGGCTGCTATTTCTAGTAGAGTGCATGCTTGTGATGTGACACTCTCTCTTTCATTGGATCATTTTAGCACAGAAAGAGTGGAGTGGTAATCGGCACTTTGAACTACAGAAAACAAATTAACATTTTATTGTTATAATACACTCTTATCTTACAGGTCGACCTATTGAAGAAAAACGTAAAATACTTATTGATAAACATGCTGCTGCCAAACAAAATTCCAGTAAACTTGCTGTTGGTGGTGGTGTCTCCATTTGGCCAGATATGGCGAAGATGAGATTAAACAAGTTTGACCTACTCCAACTCATAACCCTTTTCACTATCCTCATTTTTGTTGCCGCCTATTTCTTTTTCAAAATTCATGGTAAGAAACTTTATTTATTAACCCTTTTGTTACCATATTTCTGTTGAAATGCACTGCCTTTATTTCAATTAATTTTGAAAATAATGGAAATTCATAATTTACCATCTGTTTTCCATGTAGGCATGGGTTGGTTGGTTTGACAGAAGCCGGCCAGCTAGAGAGCTGCACCAGGTTCCAGTCATCTGTTTTGGCATGGTTTCTATGGCTGGATACTCTTCTTAATGCCAACTACTTTACAGAGTGTATTGACGCCTTTTATGTAGCACTGGCATGGGTGTTTGTTATGTGGCGCCAGCATAAGTGCATATTATGTGGCACTGGAACGGGTGCTCTTTACATGGAGTTGGCACAGAAGCTTTTACATGACACTGGCATGGGTGCTTTTTATATGGCATTGGCACTGGTGAATTTAATGAAATGACTATAAACATTAAGCTGGTTTTTTGGAACATAAATTAATATGAAATTTTGGTGGAAGATTAAAACTGAGGTCAGTACTCTAAATATCATTATCTTTCCTTTCAGGTTACACATTTACAAAATTACAGTTGTTATCCGAGAAACTAAATAATTTTTCCATCAGTCATCCCATTTTAATATCTTCTGATTACAACAAATTCCATGACAGTGTAGTCTTCTGGCATGCAGATTTTCTAAATCTGTTGGTGAGTATTTCTTTTCAAATTTCAATGGTAAATGACAATGTGAATAAGGTATTGACCTGTCCGTTCGTAGGTCATGTGCTCAAATCCTTTCCACCACAAGGTCCAGTCCTTATGGCTTGTGTGTCTCAATGACCTTGAGAGTTATGCTAGCAGAGCACAAACTCCTGGTAGTACCTCCAGTGCTGGACAGGTCAAAGCATAGAGGCTAGAATAATATGCACCACCACTTCTGAGTGGTTAAAATGGATGTGTATATACTCTTTTACTTGTTTCAGTCATTTGACTGTGGCCATGCTGGAGCACCATCTTTAGTCAAGCAAATCGACCCCGGGACTTATTCTTTGTAAGCCTAGTACTTATTCTATCGGACTCTTTTGCCGAACCGCTAAGTTACGGGGACGTAAACACACCAGCATCGGTTGTCAAGCGATGTTGGGGGGGAACAAACACAGACACATACATATATACGATGGGCTTCTTTCAGTTTCCGTTTACCAAATTCACTCACAAGGCTTTGGTCAGCCCCAGGCTATAGTAGAAGACATTTGCCCAAAGTGCCACACAGTGGGACTAAACCTGGAACCATGTGGTTGGTAAGCAAGCTACTTACCACACAGCCTATATGATAATTTAAAATCAACAAGACATGGGAGAGGAAAGCATTCCCTCAAAAAAACACATGAACCCACAAAGGAGGTAGAAAGGCAGGCCAAAGTCAAGAACAATGGAACAAAAACATCAATGGCCAATGCTTCATTGGAGACAAAAGACTTAAGTAATAAGTCAAATCTCTTGCAGCTGTTTTATTGTGCATTTAGTGAGACACTCTATCTTAGCAGTTGGTAGAAGTCCACTGCACTAGACTGCTGTCCTTTCCTAGAAAACATTTCTTCTCATTTACATAATTCCACAAAAACTTGAATATAACTCTAGTCATATACTGACCCCATGGACATCAACAACAACTCTCTCCAGACAGGAATTGACTCCAGTCTCCAGTAGCTTCACATAGCCATCTGAATTGAAACTAAGGCCTTATTCAAAGATGTGAGGATGAATTCCAGTGTGTGGACACAGTCAGAGCCAATTGTGTCCTTTTCTGCTGGCCATGGTTTTCTAATCTCCATTGCTGCTGTCCGTGTCTTGTCTTACAGCCTTTACAGTGTTCACAGAGCATTGAGCAGTAGTCATGATGTCAGCATTTTGATGCCCAGTGCAAATCATCATGATGCAAATAATTTTTTTCTAATATTCTGACGGCTTCCAGTCCTCCATGTCAGCGAACTTTTTCTCAACTACGACTTTAATCTTTTAGCTCTCCAGCACCATTCACTGTTCACCAATTCATCAAGCTATTCCTGAAAAAAAGAAGGCAAAAGGTCATCAAATTTAGCTCAAATGCCCTGTATGTATATGAGTGTGTGTTTGTCCTCCACCACTGGTTTGTTTATATCCCCATAATTTAGCGGTTAGGCAAAAGTAACCAATAGAATAAATACTAAGGGGATGAAATTTGTCCAAATAAATCCTTCAAGGCAATGCTCCAGCATGGCTGCAGTCCAATGATTAAAACAAGTAAAAGAAAAGAAATATATATATATACACGCGCGCGCACATGTGATAGGCTTCCACACAGTTTCCATCTGCCAAATTCCACTCGTAATGTATTGGCCAATCTGATGCTATAGTAGAAGACACTTTCCAAGATGCTGCACAGTGATATCAAAAATAGAATCACCTGGCTGCAAAGTGGAATTTGCAGCCAGGTGATTGTGCATCCATACCTGTGTCTATAATGAAAGATCTAATTGCAGGAAGAGATGCTCAGTCCTTTGTAGCATTAAAAAGAAAGCATGTTAAAATGATACTGTTGTTGACAATGATGATGATGATGACAGTTTTGACAATGTGGTATGTGAAGTAAATATAATTCTCTTTTCTTCTTTTAGGCAGAGGTAACTGAATCATTTGATATGTCACATCCCTCTCGGCGTTACCAAATCTATATTTTGTTGTACATATGTGGTGTTCTGCTTCTGTTTTATTACCTCTTTGAAAGTATTTATGCTAAAAACAAATTGTCACCAAACAGAATCAGACGATGGTATGACTCATTGATATCTATTTAAATCTGTGTCTATATGTGGGGGTTTTTTTTCTATTTATTATTTGCTGAAAAATACACCAAAATTGTATTTTCACCAAATGTGTGATTCTTTAATAACTTTTTAAATTGAGTCGTCAAATAAATTTTCATTTTTTTTTCTACTTGGTATGATGCCAGTGCCGGTGGCACGTAAAAAATACCATTCAAGTGTGGTCGATGCCAGTGCCTCCTGACTGGCTCTCGTGCCAGTGGTATGTAAAAAGCACCACTCGAACATGGTCAATGCTAGTGCCACCTGACTAGCTCCCATGCCAGTGGCACATAAAAAGCATCACTCGAGTGTGGTCAATGCCAGTGCCTCCTGACTGGCTCCCATTCCAGTGGCATATAAAAAGCACCCACTACACTCTTGGAGTGGTTGACATTAGGAAAGGCATCTAACTGTAGAAACCTCACTGGATCAGATTGCAACCTGGTGCAGCTTCTTGGCTTGCTAGTCCTCAGTCAAACTGTCCAACCCATGCCAGCATGGACAGCAGACGTTAAACAATGATGACTTCTTCATCACCCATCTGAAAAGAGGTAAAATTTATTCAGATTTCAAAAACAATAAACAAAAGTTGTAGAGCAGAGGTTCTCAGACAGGGTTCATCTGACCGTTAGAGGTTCATACAAGATTTTATTCTTAGAATTTATGTGCAATAAATTTGGTTATACTTCTACAATACACAAAATATTTTAACAATTTTGATACAGTTCTTAATATTTACTTATAAAAATATAATTGGATATTCTTAAATATTGAGGGTCCACCCAAGTAAAATAGGAATAAACGGGGTCCATAGGCAAAAATGGTTGAGAACCACTGTAGTAGAGCAAGAATGGAGCTACAAAAAAAAACCCATAAAACACTTCAGTAAAATATCTTTTGTTAATTCAAATAACAGTGGAAAGAATTAAAATGGGGAGATTAATTTGACAACCTAATATTTTATCTTTTAGTCAGGAAGTATGATGGTGTCCATGACCCTTTACAGAGGCCCCAAAACTGGTGAAAAGGATGGAGGGAAGCATCCTCAAACTGAACACCTGGCTGAAATGCTTGCAACAGAGTGGACTCTGCCAAAGGCACTTGAAATGGCAGATGGTGGTGTAAAACCTGGGTGATGGATTAAGTCTGTTATTCAAGTAGGCCATGGTGGGATTTCAACTTAAAATGTAAAGAACAAATACCACAAGGTATCCTCACACACATGCACACAGCCTTTTCAATAGCCTCTCCTCTCTTTCACCTTCTTTCCTATTCACAGTACCATGTCACCCATGCCACAATGAAAAGCATTAGATCTAACTGCATTCATTTCCCTCAACCATCACCTCTCACCCCTCACGCTACCTGAGTAACAAAGAATTGCATCAGAACTCTGTATCTGATACACACAGTTGTCACTCCTCCATACTGCTGCTCATCAATCCCTCTCTCCCTGGTTACTTATTATTGGATGGTGTAGTCCACCATTATAAACAAAAGTAACAGGACTGTACTTCATTGACAAGCAAGAATGAATTCAATTTCTCAAACAGGTAGACCTCCCTGTAATATTTTAGTGACTCTAGGGAAAGTTTTATCTCTCATCTGATTAACACTATAGATACCATAATTACATGCTTAGCCCTATGGATCCTTATGAGCTGACGAGGATTAGCAGACCAACCTTTTATGAATCTTCAGGTCTAAATATAGCAAATTATTTCTAAATATAAACCTGAAAACAATAAAATATATTTTGTATGTATTTCACGGTTACTAAAATAATTATCAACATTTAATAATAAAAAAGAAGCAAAAAGTTTATGACAAGATTGTATGATGTTTATTTAACCCTTTTGATACCAATCTGGCTGAAACCGCCTCTGGCTCTATAGTACAAATGTCTTACTTTCAAAAGCTCTGAATTAAAATCTTCCACCAAACCTTAGTCACAATTTATGTTCCTAACACTAGCTGAATGATTACTAAGTTATTTTAGTAAATTCTTTGTTATATTTAAAATTAATTGGAAGAAACACAGAGTATCTCAACAGAAATATGGTAACAAAAGGGTTAAAGATACATGAGTGGAAAAAGAGCAAATTGGTTCATGGGAAGATTCACATTTCTATTAATTATGTATTCCAGGGTTTCCATATTGGCTGTCATTATCTGCTGGACTGCTTTGATGCTGTTTCTCTTGAAATCTGCTCAGAACCTAGAGGCCTTGATTGAATCGAATGTCCACTATTTAAACGAAGTTATGGTAATTATTAGTAATAATTTCTTGCGTGGTTTTTATCTTTAATGAGAATGAGTTTACATTGGTGCATACATGGCTGTGTGGTTGAGATGTTTGCTTCCCAACCACATCATTTTTGGTTCAGTCCCACTGTGCAGCACTTTGAGCAATGCCTTCTACTATAGCCACAGGCTGACCTAAGCCTTGTGAGTGAATTTGATAGACAGATACTGAAACGACTGTTTTGTGTATGTATGTGTCTGTCTGTTTATGCTTGCATGTATGTCTGTGTGCTTGTTTATATATACAATTGCATGTGAGAAAGTATTACAGGCAGTGTTCTTCTCTGTTTGTCCTGTCAAAAAATCATTCAGACACTTCATGCCTTTAAAGCTGTGTAGAATAAGTGATTTCTTCTTGCAAAACAGGTGAAGGTTAGCATCAGGAAAGGCATCCAGCTATAAAAGACTACCTTAAATAAAATGTTCATGCAACATGCAAGCATGAAAACACATGTAGATAAATGAATATATATGTAAAATACACACACATGCACACACACACACATCATCATCATCATCATCATTTAATGTCCGTTGTCCATGTTGGCATGGGTTGGACGGTTTGACCAAGGCTAGTAAGCTGAGGGGCTGCACCAGACTCTAGTCTGATTTGGCATGATTTCTACAGCTTGATGCCCTTCCTAACGCCAACTACTCCTAGAACTACTTCTTTACACAACTATCCTCGTCCATACACACACACACACACACACACCATGCTGAACTGCTGAAATCTACAAGTTTTTTTCATTCTCTCTCTCTTTATTTTCTCTTACTCCTTTCTGTTGAAGAGCATAGGCTCAAAACATAAAAAAACTTTTTCATTTTCCCGAGCGTCAAACTAATGCACTTGCTTGTTGTTCATACATCTGTCTTCATCTTTTATTTTACTATAAATTTCAACTATACATATATATATATATATATATATATATATATATATATATATATATATATATATATATATATATATCTGTATGTATGTATGAGTGTGTTTGTGTATCAAACAAAACCCCAGAAGATTTGGTAGGGTTCTCCTTCAGCAAAACTTGTGTTGTTTGAAAAATGTGACAGAAAGAATAGAGATAAAATTGCCATTGGAAATAGAGTTTCTGACATTTCAGACAGAGTTCAGGGTTTAGATGACATGACAGGAAATTGTACATGTGTGTGCATATACACCATTTTGAATGTTAAATATCAGATCAATTTTGAAGTATTTTGTATTTTTAACCTTCATTTGTTTGTTTGTATAAAATTTAAATTATTTATTGAATTTTATTTCTAGGGAATGATTCTTTCAAAACAACACGATACCGCATATTTCCAGAATGTTCTGTTTTACTGGCGAACCAGATGTCTACCCCCATCCAGCCGAGGTACCCTCAGAATCTTTGACATCATGTCAATTCGAGATTTCACATTTTACCTGCAATATTACAGCCTTCCCCTGTTTACAGTTTTAGTGTCACCAGTTATACGTCTTATTATGACCCTTTATTCAATGTACAAGATAACGTGATTGATGGAGGAGATGGATAACAAAGATTCTAAAGCCATAAAATTTTTTTTTGTACCTGTACAGAGATATTTATGATCTTCAGTGAAACACTGATTTAATGGATAGTTATTATACATGTGTTGTAAGAAGTTTTAAAGTAAATCTTTTATTCAATAAGCTATGATAATTAGTGAGAATATACAACAGTAAAAATGATATGAGATTTATAAAGAAACATTAAGTCAAGGATTAAGATTTATCATAAGATTAAGTAAAGACTCACATTTATCATAACATTTGTCACCACATTATTTGAGGTCATAAATAACATTTTATTACTCCAATCAATGTCATAATAACAACTAGGTGTTTTTTCTCATATGAAATGGTTTTAATTCTGAATCACTTCAGGTGACGTCTTTAGCCTGTTGAATTCTTTAATTTCAATTACAAACATGTTTGGCAGTTGATTTAACTGCATCCTGAGCAAGTGATGTCATTGACATTGGTATTAGTTCATTCATCAGGCTTTCAAAATATTGCAAAATAAGGATTAATTAATCATACTTTCCATTACATAAGGGTCTAATGGTTAGCTGCAAATACCTCAGGAAGAACGACTTTCATTTCCAAAGTTTTGGGAGTGTAGTATATATTCAGTAGATTTCCATATCACTCCATTATGTCTCTCTGGTTGTCTGTTACCAGTAGGATGATATGGTGGTGTCATAGAATGAGATATACAAGCTTAGAAGCAAAAGTTAATCAAATTTTGTTGACAAAATTTGGATACTATTGTTAGAGTGAATAAACTCAGAGGTGCTGAAGCGGGAATATTATTTGTACCTCACTAACAAATTATTTCATAATGAAATTCAAATTGTCTGGATAACCATTGAAGTTTTATTGTTTGTCTTTTATTTGTTTCAACCATTTGACTGTGGCCATGCTGGGGCACTGCCTTGAAGAAATTTTAATCAGATGAATTAACTCAAGTATTTATTTTTTTAAAGCCTGGTACTTATTCTATTGGTCACTCTTGGGGTCACAAGAGATGTTGTACAGCCTGTATACATGAGGGCTTTGAAGTCTTTCCCCCAACCATGACTTCAACTATGGGTAGTGACTGTACAAGTGCCTCTACTTGCTTGCAGGGTAAGTTTGAGAAGCAGCAACTTTCCTGTGGCCTTTTCCCTGGCTGCAGTTTCGAGTGATATGCCCAGTCTACCTGCACCAGTAACAAACGGCTCCTGGCTTCGTCTCTATGCAGTCCCTGGCACTTGAAGCACCGGCTCATGAATGGTCACTGTCGCAGTTTTTCTTCCTTGTTCTTTACCGGTTGTTGCACTACGTCACAGGCTTTTGCAGCTGCCATCACCACTGCCTTCCACCTGGTGTTTTGTGTTGACATGTGAGCTTCAGCAATGAGCTCGCTCATCGCCATTTTTTCACTACCTGGCAGTTGTTGCAGTCACACTGATATGTCGTCGGGAAAGCAATTTACAAAGGCCAGTTGTACCTCCTTCTCTAGACCCTCTCCAGTAAAACCAGATAGCATGGCCAGTCTCTGAACCTCAGCAGCATACTCATCAACCCCTGTCCATCTGACCATTCCCAGCTTAGCAAATCCCTCTAGGTTCAGGGCCATGAGACCTGTTACATCATCGATGCCTTGTAGCCTGGCCACCACCTTGATCTTACGGATCCAGGTGATTACATCTTCTTAAACCATTAATCCTTACACATTTCTCTCTCTCTCCATTTTTTCCCCTCTCAGTCCTTTCTGTCAAAGAGCAATAAGCTCAAAACATCAAAGACTTTTCCATTCTTCCTGAGCATCAAACTAATACCCCTACCTGTTGTTCCCTCACCTGTTTTTTTCTGTTTTCTGAAAATTGGAACTATATATATAAATACATAAAATTTGACTGAAGATTGACTCAATATATAATTATATATGTTGAGTCTATATCCATTTACCAAGAAAGTTATTTTTTACAATCCTTTACAGTTGCATCAGTTTGTATCAAAGATGTGCATCTCATTAATATCTTTGAAAAAATACAACCGTTATTTGAAACAACTGTACTGTTGCTTTCTCTATTAATAAATGTGAAATTCTATCCGTCCAAGACCCCTGTATCTCTGTCTACATTTGCTCTACATAGACATATTATAACTTTTTGGAATTAGGATGATCCCAGGATTGAAAATCTGCCCTTCATTTGGTTCTTGAACATCCAACATTAGGATCTGATTTAAAAGCATTTAGGTTGCTATATCTAGCAGGTAAAGATTGGCTGCTTCACACCATCTTGGTTGGCATTTGTCAGATGATGTCAAAGATCAAGGGGGAGATAAATTAATTCGCTTCATTTATTTTACATTGAGATAAGAACTTTGGGAAAAATTGGCCAACAGCTGGAATGATTGCATTACAGAATTACCATATTTTAACATGTATAAGGGACCATTTTTTATCAAAAATTAGGTTTAAAAAATATGGGAGTTTCTTATACATGGTTAGTATTATAATCCCTTACAAAACCTTTCTTCCAAATTTTAAGCCTAAAAAATTAGGGGTTTCCTTATACATGTTAAAATACAGTAATTCTCATCTGTCCTTAACCTCTGATCAAACACCACCAGGACATATAGTCATTATAGACGTATAGCCATGCTATTTAGCTCTCTTTAGCTTTGGGTCTCAGGCCCAATTAACCCTCCTCAGGAGCTAGCTTAAAAGTTCACACAGAGTGTGGCTTTTAAGCTAGTCTTTAATAAATGTAAATGTGTGTGCACATGCATGCACCTTTTAGTTATGCTTGTTGGTGAGAAAGTCAATAAACTTGCTTTCTAACTGTGGTGCGATGGAGGAAGAAGCCAACAAGAAGCAAAAGGACAGAATGAAGCGTTGGACCTTACCTTGCCGATCGCAGCGAGGTACACGATCGCTCCTAATCAGAACACGTCTTTCTCGTAACGTCGCTGTTTTCTCACTGGCCCCACGTGCTAGCCTTCGACCGCGTGTCGCCGACTTCCGATCTGACCCTTCCGGTTTGGCCCTTCCGGTCTGGCTTCACCTCTGTTTGCCTTACCCCTCTCCACCACAACACATAGCTCGTCACAGCCCATAACACCACACTAACAAAAATACCTTGTATTTGTCCCACACATGTTGCATCAATGCTTCCTTATCACTTTTGCCATCAAGAATGCAGTGAGCGTTTTTCCTTCCACATTCTACTTCAAAAACAGATATTTTGTGTCATTTGAAACCAATTCATCAGTTCCTATCAAACCATCCAAACTATACCAGAATAGAAGCTAGGCATTAGAATAATGATGATGATTTCTGTTTTAAAAATTATATCAATTTTAGTTCATTCAACAAGTTAACTTGTTCTGTATTTCCTAATTTTATAAAACCCTACAACATCCAACTGTTGCTATGGATAAGTGTCATCACTTGTCATCATCATCACATCATCATCATCGTTTAAAGTCCGCTTTCCATGCTAGCATGGGTTGGACGATTTGACTGAGGACTGGTGAAACCAGATGGCTACACCAGGCTCAAATCTGATTTGGCAGAGTTTCTACAGCTGGATGCCCTTCCTAACGCCAACCACTCCGAGAGTGTAGTGGGTGCTTTTACATGCCACCGGCACAAGGGCCAGTCAGGTGGTACTGGCAATGGCCACGCTCGATGGTAAATATTATTACTATGAACATTAAAAAGTAGTTGTCATTATGGCTTTACTTTGACTGTGATAAGAGTCAAGATGATTACAAATTCCATCTGTAAACATTCCATTTATAAGCTTTTTTCTTTTTTTTATTTAACACAATATGTCATACATTTTCCATATTAATACATTGCAGCACTTGCGTATACAGATGTATGCACCTCTTAAATCTAACCTGTCAATTTAGAAGTAGGCACAAGGCATACCACCAATGGCTGATGTATCAACCACTTTATTTTCACAACTATTATGCCTCTTTTTATTTTATTTTGCTCTTTATATTTTTAAAGAATCTCCTTTTTGCTGTGATTACATTGTAGACATTTATTTACTTTTTGGTTTAAACTTTTTTTTTCTCGCTTTCTGAAAATAAAGCATTAAAACTCCATTTCTATGATTGTTTTCTTATAATTATTTATACAGATTTGGAAACATTTGTTGAGTAACCCCTAGTACAATGCTACAAATACTATATTTTTTATCAAACAAATAACTTATACAAGAGCTAAAATTTAGAACTATTCATTGCTCCATGCATGGAGTTGAAAATTTATCTCGTCTTTTATTCTCCATTAAGCCCCTCATCACTTTGAAATATTTTTTGAAATAAAGAATAAGTCATTGTTACTACCTCAAGCACTACTTTATACTCCGTGTATTCTCACTGGCCTTGTCTATTCTATGCTTCTGTTTCAGCTTCCTGCTTCGTTGTTCTCAGCCAAGTAAACTTAGGCCTTTTGATCGTCTTCTGGAATCTTGGATTGTCCATTGTACTGCTTGACCCATTAGCCAGCCTTCACGCTGGAACCGATGTGCATAGCACAACAACACCATCTATCATCATCCTCATCACCATCATTTAACATCTGCCTTCCATGCAGGCACGATACTCTTTATTGCTTCTTTGTCTACTTATTTGACTCTTTCCTATATCTTAAACTGCCTAGTTAATTAGAAGTACACTAAGCAGCAATGATTAAAATAAAGATGTGTACAATTATAGCCTCTGGAAATCTTCCCCAATTATGTGCAGCCATCTGGTGCGAGGCCTGCCATGAGGCCTCTTTCAGCCCACAGTTGTTGCATTGAATGAAAGTAAAGACCTGGTAGGATGATCTAGTGGGAGACAGAGGACATGTCTGTACCAGCACATGTGATAGATAGCTATGAGGTGGGAGACTGTGGGCCAATGTCTGCAAAAATAGTTCTTTGTTGGTAATGCAATGGTACCATCTGATGTTCTCAAGGTTCTGCTATTGAAGCCATTGATCCCCTTTGCCAGGGTTTTCAACACGTGCCACATTTCTGCACTATAGAGGAGAATGGAGAAGGCCAATACATTGTAGATGCAGAGTTTCATCTTCCAATAGATAGTGAAGTGGCACCAAAGGGGTTTCCCTAGGGAGTACATGACCCCAGTGGTCAGACATCTGTGGTTATCTCCAGGATCAGGTCTCCATTGTTGGTGACTGTAGAGTCCAGAAGCTGACAAACTCCATGATGTTGGGACCAATATGGAGAGGAGAAGGGTCAGGGCCATCTCCAGTTTGCATTAGCTTGGTCTTCACTCATCTCACCTGTGTGCGTCCACATTTCTTCTTTTTATTTTCATATTAAATCCTAAAATAATCTTAATCTACACACTCTGAAAAGTATTTGTAGTAAATTTCAATAAATAAATACCTTTTTTTTCTGAATGTTATGAGGAAACAAAGCCGAGTTATGGGAATTTTCCGAAACTCCTCTCGCTGAAAAACTTTTTTTTACAATAAATTCACATATAACTGCAATCTATACTATATTTGAAAATTTCATTTAAAAATATCCATTTTTATGAAAGTTATGAGGAAACAAAGACGGTGATGAGCACACTTATGTAGGTGTGCCTACATATATATATATATATATATATATTGTTTCCAAGTAACAAATTTCATTCATAAAGCATAATTAGACAACCCAAGAAAGACGATAGTCGGCCGGAGATCGAACACGTAACCACGTGGCTTTACAGATATGTCTGAACACAAATATGCGTATTTTATTTAAATGTGATGTCTTTTTCTTTCTAAATGTACAAATAATATTTTCATTAAAGAGAGATGTTAATAATTAGAGTAACTATCCAGTCTGTTGTCGAATAGGCAAACGAAATACAGCTCAGTTGAATGTAAATTAAAGCCATAACAACAAAAGAAAGTTTTTGTTTTTTTCGGTGAAGATTAGAAAAATCCCTAACAGCAACATTCCGTCTTGCTGTGGCGTTTATTATACAGCAATGACTTTAAACGCGGGACTGGCAGCACAAAAACTGTTTCTTGAAATTTGTTGTGAGTCTAAATTGACTTTAGTTTGTAAAAAAGGCTATTAAAAGCTGTCAGATAGGATTTATTGACTTACACTGTATTCCCACTATTTAGAAGCGCAACTTCCACTGGTTAGTTTTGCAAAATGGACTCCAACAAGTAGAGACACCGTTCTCCTTATTGACGAATATCATTCATTACTGAATTTTTTTTTAAATATTATCAATAAGGTATGTTCAAAAGATTATTATTTCATCCTCTGGTTTCTTCGAAAGCAGAACGTAATTTTTTACAATAATATCTTCTTTACACTTTGTTGCTGTTTAACAACAATATTTTATACGGGAAGATGTTTTGATACTTCTGTAGCTAAGACAATTATTCTTCAAGATCAGCTTCTTCATGTCAGCAGCAAACTTGGTTAAACCGTTATTATTGGCAATTTGCTTATTTCTGCTCTCATTATCGTCAGACTTGCTGTGACAAGCTTGAATATTCAACTGTCTGTCAGTTTTACTAATCATTCTTTTTCACTTGTTTATTTTTATCAAAATATTTAATCTGTTTTTTGCCCCTATTTTTCTGATGGGGTGGAAAATTAAATTAACATTAAGTTAAAGTTTTTTCTAAATTTTCTGTTAACGTTTAGAGCTCACATACATTTCTCAAGTAGCGTGAATATTTTTGGTTTGTATATATATATATATATATATATATATATATTTCGATAATGTTTAAATTATCTTTTAATTTTGCTTTCATTTCTAATAAAGCGAATGACGATGTTAAATATAATGTTATTATTCTGAAGGAACGACAACTGACTTCAAAAACTTATACCCCGCTAAAATAATTTTAAAGTTTTCCGAGTAATCTGTTTTTAGTTGTTGATATTTCTGAAATTTACTATTTTGTTTTGTAGTTTACAGCTGTCATGCAGGATTCAGAAGTGTTTAATTCAAACATTATCACAGGTCGAATGTATTACAAAATTAATGTTTTTGCATTTGTTATTGTGTTTAATTGTTGTTGATCGTTGTCTAGCTCCAAATCAACTTTTGGTCAAGTACAAATGTGATCGGAAGACATACCTTTTTTTCTTTATTTATTTTTCTATGTGTGGTGTACCTTGGACTAAGGCAATAGAGGGCGATTTATCTACTATTTCTAGCGGGCTGAACAATCACATAGGAACAACCACATTTTGAAGACACACTGCTTTATTAAACACACCTCAATTTTAGCAATGCCTATTCAAGAAAAGTTGTTTGTGCATTAACACTTATGGAAACCCCAACTGCGCATTCTGGACATGGGGTGATATTTTTGAAAGCCACAGACCAAATATTTGGCTGGTGCAAAGTTCGAACCAGACCTACGGTGACATGGTAGTCCAGCAGTTGGTTGACAGGTCTATTAAAGCAAAGAAACAGACTTGGAAGGGTGGCTGTAGCAAGGAACTATATCAGGTAGCCAAAAAGGAAGCTAGGAAGCAGGTATATTTAGTCAGAGGTGAAGCAGAAAGGAAGAAGTTTTCCAATGTTCTGCGACATGAGGATGAGCAGCTTGAAGTGTTTTGATTTGCAAGACATTGTGCCAGGGAAAATTGTGATGTGGGAGAGAGAAGTGCGTTCACATGGATAATGGTTCACTTGCAGGTAGTAACTCTGCAAAGAAAGAGGTTTGGAAGTGCCACTATGAAAAGCTACTAAATGTAGAGAACACATGAGAGAAGGAGAGTCTGCCTAATGTAGATCCAACAGAGGGACTAGCAATCCAATAGACAGTAACTTGGTAGATAAAGCCATGAAGATGGGGAAAGCCCCCAGCCCATCAGGGATCACCACTGAGATGCTTAAAAGATCTGGCAGTGTGATTTATGCTCTAGTTATGCGTATAGTTAATTAGATTGTACACGAGGGAGTCATACCCAATGACTGGTGTAGCAGCAACATAGTCAACTGCTAGAAAAGTAAAGGTGATGCCTTACACAGAAATAATTATAGAGATATCAAACTGTTGGGCCAGGTGATGAAAGTTATGGAGGGGATCAACTTATTAGGAAGGGAGTTCGTCTAAATGAGATGCAGTTTGGTTTTGTGCCAGGGAGAAACACCACTGAGAGGGAAAGCAGCTATGTAATAAAATTATGGAGGAGAAATAGGGAGATGATGTAAAGTGTAGGGAGAGGGGAAGAGGTACTCAGTGATGTGGGTGGGGATCAGAGGTATACAGGAGCGGATAGAATGAGATAGGGTGTGTATGTCATCATCATCGTTTAGCGTCCGTTTTCCATGTTGGCATGAGTTGGATGGTTTGACTGAGGTCTGGAAAGCCAGCAGCTGCACTAGGCTCCAATCTGATCTGGCAATGTTTCTACAGACTGTTCCCCTTCCTAACACCAACCATTCCAAGGGTGTAGTGGATGCTTTTTTGTGTGCCACCCTCACAGGAGCCAGTCAGGTGACCCTGACATCGATCACATTCGGATAGTGCTTTGTACGTGCCACCAGCACGGGAACCAATCATGGGGCGCTGGCATCAACCACATTCAGATCATGCTTTTTACATGTCTTATATGCACAAACATATATACATGGCAGTCTTCTTTCAGCTTCTATCTACCAAATCTATTCACCAGGTTTTGGTTGGCCTGGAGCTGTATTTGTGTAGTTGGGACTAAACTGAAGGCCATATGGTTTGGATGCAACATTTTATTAACCGCATAGCCATGCCTGCACCTAAATATGAGTAACAGTTCTTACTCTGCTCTCAAGCAAGTTGATGCCACTGGTTTCTGTTGGCTGCAGTTTTCTCTACATCCAGCCACATGATATTAACCTCTCTCATCTCAATTATGGATGTTCTGCACCATGTCATTTTCAATTTACTGCCAGTAGCACATAAGAAGCACCCATTACACTCTTGGAGTGGTTGGCATTATGAAAGGCATCCAGCCATAGAAACCATGTCAAATCAGACTGGAACCTGGTGCAGCTCTCCAGCTTACCAAATTCAGTCAAACTGTCTAACTCATGCCAGCATGGAATGCAGACATTAAATGATGATGATAATGTGATGTCCATTTGAAAACTGTTTTAGAATAGCATTGTTCTCAAGCATCTTTGGTGGAACACTTCTAACTTTCTATCAATTTTCATGTTATCCTTCATATCTAACTGGGATAGACAACTTTTGGTAGAACTATTCTTTTATAGATTCAGATCTTTGTGTGTAAGCTGATAGTGTTGGAGGACCAGATAGTGCACATTCTCTGGAATATGATTACAGCTTTGCCAATTCCATGACTGACATTCATGTTAATATCACCATTGTTACCAATGATGCAACACAGATATTTTGCTTATTGACACCTTGGGTGTCTTCTACAATAGTCCTGGGCCAAAGCCTTTTGAGTAGATTTGGTTGACAGAAACTGAAAGAAGCCCATTGTGTGTGTGTGTATGACCACTGCTTGACAGCTGGTGTTACATCCAATAAACTACATACCAGGCTTTAAAAGAATAAGTAGTGGGGTTGATTTTTTCGACTAAAAACCCTTCAAGATGGTGCTCTAGCCACAGTCCAATGACTGAAACAACTAAAAGATTAAAGAGAGTATTGTTTCTTTGCTATTGACAAGGCAATGTCCAGTTCCAAGAGACTATTTGGTGGAAGTATTGGACAGCACTTATAAAAGAGATGAATTGCAGTTTTAGACATAAACTGTAGAAAAAGAACAAATGTGATAGAGTAAATAGGACAAAGAAATGTGATAAAAGAATAAATCGGACAAAGATAGGCCTAAAAATTTTAGGAATTAATATTTAGCTCAGACTTTAGAAACTTATAGGTTTTCTGATGAAAGAATACAAAATGAGAATAGATGAAGATTTGTTATTGTAAAGCAGTGGGTATTAAACTGTTGATAAGCATGTTACAAAGAAAAATACTGAAATCTTTTGAGATTTTTGATTCCAAAAATATTTACTCTTTCTATAAACAAAAGGAATGTTTGTTTTTACTATGAATGACAAAACATCAAGAGAGTTTGAAGATTATTGTTCTTGGATTTGTGTTATTGTAACAGCAGTCAAAATGTTAGCTGGTTTTTGTGTTACTGTCGCTGTCTGTCCATTCGATTGTGGTTAGCCACTGTTTGTGCTACTGTCTTCTAATGTTTTTCATTCGCCATCTGTTCATTTCTTTTGTGTTATGTCAGTGCTTGGATCAACTGCCATCTGTTGTCAATGGGGCTAGTTACACTGAATATACAGTGGTGGTTTGGCTCTGAAAGAAGCACACCAAAGGTGAAATTATTGTTGGAACCAAGTCTTGATTGGTCAGATATTTTTTATGATGCAGGTAATATTCTGGTAAATCAGAACATTGGATATAATGATCTGATTGCTAAATATTCCTGCTACAAGCATTTGAAACTTTACTCATAAACTAAAACATCTGTATGAGCTCAGTGTCTGAAACTTATACACTTTCTTTCCTTAGGTATTTGAAGAGAATGGACTTACAAACAACAGAAGAAAACTTAGCAGTATCTCGGTATTTGAGATTTTTCTCTTGACATAAAATATAATTTTTTAAATTGTTTTTAGTGTATTGGGTCATCTCATAAATAATGCGGTTTTTTCAATTGTATGAACTAAAAGTCAGAGAGGGATGAAATAAACTACCTGCATTAACTTGCTATAAAAGCAGGTAATAATTTTATCTTGTCCTTATTCTTAGTGCAAGTTTTGAAGAGTGCAGTTTGATTTTAACAGTTATATTTTCAAAACTACAATGGAAGTGACAAAGGAGCATATTCAGCATATTTTGCTTCATGAGTTCAATAAAGGCAACAATGCAACGGAAAGTGCAAGGAATATTAATGCAGTTTACAGGGATCGGACAATAAACATAAGCCAGTGTCAACGATGGTTCTAGAAATTCCAAGCCAGAAACTACAGCCTAGAAGATGAGCCTTGCCCTGGAAGATTTGTAGAGCTTAACGAGGACATCCTGTGCACCCTGGTGGAACAAAATCCCATTGTAACTGTTGAAGAACTAGCAGAGGAGCTTGGATTTGATCATTCAAGTCAGCGTTAGAAGAAAAATGAACCATCTTTGGTTTCAAGACAAAAGGTGTTCTTCCATGAGGATGATTCTTGGTCACATACAGTGAGGATGACATTCCAAAGGCTGGAACAGTCTGAATGGGAAATGATGCCCCACCCATCATATTCACTGGATGTTTCCCCATCTGATTATCATTTATTCCGAGGTCAGAACAGTAATGGAGGAGTATTTTTGGGTCACAGATAAGTGAATTTTGGAAGAGGGGCCTTGTAAGTCTACCAGATAGATGGAAGAGCATTGTAGAAAATGAAGGAGAGTATATTTTAGAATAAAAGAGAAATTTGTTTATCTTAATTTTGAAAAATAAAAGAAGTATAAAAAAAACGCATTATTCATGGGGTGACCCAATAATCAAAATTTGGTAATTTTTATTTGCTAAGTTGACATTTTTCAAGCAATATTATGTTGCTTCTACCTTTATCTCTTTTCTTTCTTTGTTTCATTGTACAGGTCAAGTAGTAGTGATGCAAAATTCGATATGATTATTGGTGCCATAGAGGATGTAGTAATGGGTTAGTAAATAACTACTATACATACTTGTGTGTGTGTGTATGTATGTGTGTGTGAAGAAGACATTAAATCATGATGTTTCCTCAGCAGCTGGTACTGTGGCAAAAAGCTCAGAAGTCCAACCTTTTCACTCACACTGTGCTCCAAATTAGGTTAATGTTATCACTGCTTCATAGTGGACACATTCCATAATCCATGAACAAAGTTTGTTGAAGCACTTCCACAAAATGACTGAACTATGTCTCTTTTTTGTTTCATTATTTAACGTCCGTTTTCCATGCTGGCATAGGTTTGACTGAGGTCTGGAAAGCCAGCGGCTGCATCAGGCTCCAATCTGATCTGATAAAAATCCCCCAAAGTTTCTAGCTGAGAACTTATTTTTGAAAACTGCAAAAATTTACCTAATTAATTTTGTAGTTTTTAATTATATATTATAGTGATATCCAGTGTCGCCTTACTGGCACGTGAACAAAACATTCGAGTGAGGTCGTTGCCAGTGCCGCTGGACTGGCTCCTGTGCAGGTGGCACGTAAAAAACACCATTTGAGTGTGGCCGTTGGGACTAAACTTAAGGCCATATGGTTTCTGTTGGCTGCACCCACTACATTCTCGGAGTGGTTGGCATTAGGAAGGGTATCCAGCTGTAGAAACTCTGCCAGATCAGATTGGAGCCTGATGCAGCCTTCTTGTTTGCCAGTCCTCAATCAAATCGTCCAACCCATGCTAGCATGGAAAGCGGACGTTAAACAATGATGATAAGTGATATGTTAATTTTACTGTCATTTCTTTTATATTTTTTATATTGATATAAGAAGAATCAGATATTGTATGCAAGAGAGATGACTACATTGGTATGAGCATGTGATACATATGGAAGAGAGCAATTCTATTAAGAAGTGCTAATTTCCACAGAGGAAATAGAACCTTTGGAAGAGGGAGATGTGGAAGGAAGTGGTGAAAATTGATCTCTTTCATTTCTAATTTCAAATCTTGCCAAGGTCAACTTAGCCCTTCTTGGAACAATGTAATAAATACCAGTCAGGAACCTAGAGTCAATCTTAACTGTACTCTCTCTCTCCACATTTGAGGCTTTATGCCTTTGCTAGAAATAAGTATCATCATCATTTAATACCTGTTTTCTATGCTGGCATGGGTTGGATGGCCTGACAGGAACTGACAAGGCCAGGGGCTGCACCAGGTTCCATCATCTGTTTTGGCTTGATTTATACTGCTGGATGCCCTTCCTAACACCAACCACTTTACAAGCATGTACTGGGTGCTTTTTACATGGCACTATCATCAGTGCTTTTTACATGATACCATCACCAGTGCTTTTTATGTGGCACCGTCACCAGTGCTTTTTACACGGCACCATCACCAGTGTAAGTAATCCAACAGCATTTTCTGAAATATTTCATTTAAAATACTTCAGTGTTTCTTTGTAATCATTATCTATCTCTCACTTGATTTCATATATTCAATGTTGCTTTGAAATATTGCTAAAATATGAAATTTATTGATATTCTACTTTCAGAGGAGGAATTTCAAATGTTACAGCATAATTTTTTAGAGAGATATTTTCATGAATTTATTGATACAGAAGAGAATAAATTCATTTACACAGATATACACAGAGAATATGTAAGTTGAATAGTTGTTTTGCTTTCTTCTATGAAATACACATTTGAAACTTATATATATATTAGGTTGAAGAAAAAGTTCGTGTGCAGTGTTAAAATAATGCTTTTTTATATATTTTTGTGGTGTGTGTGTTCATTCAGTTCATATCATGTTCAATGGTGACTCATGGCGCACAAACTTTTTCCCTCATCCTAGTACTATAATTCACACCAATTCAACCATAAATTAATCGATCATATTATTACTTTTCAGATAAACCTTGTGGAAAAATACCTCAGTGAGCGCCTTGTAAGCAAAGTGCCACAGTTTTCCATGTCTGAATTCATGCACCAGATGATGTAAGTTGCAAGCTTCAAGAATATGTCTGAATTGTTGAACAATTAAGGGTCACCAGTCTATTGATGTTGCATTGTATCCTGTTTCTATTACACTTTTTCTGTCCACCTAGCTATTAAAATAAACACTAGCGATCCTTGTCACTAACATCAATTGGTAGCCCTGGGTAGCTCTGCTGCTGCAGTGGGACCATGAGACATTGACTACTTCATTTCAGAAAAAGAGTACAGCAGCACTTTGAGCATACAAGTGTTTACTCTAAATGTTGTGATCATATGAAGCTCTGTTACTATTTAAATAAGCACTCATTGTGCCAAATAAAGGAAGCCTTAACCTGCTAAAAATAATAGCCAAATCTTCCTCAGATCACATCCCGTTTTCATACAAACAGAAGGACGTGCTGGATAATGTAGTTTTTGATAGACTGTATCTCAAAGAAAGAAACTAGTTAGTCACTGTTGGAGTAGCTTTAATTAAAACTTTGCTGGGTCAGGTCTAAACTGGATCAAACAATAAGTGCTTCCAAGATCTCAAATATCTGTAACTTGTTTCAATCATTAGACTGTAACCATGCTGGTGCACAATCTTCAAGAGTTTTTAGTTGAATGAATTGACTCCAGGACTTATTTTTTAATGCATGATACTTATTCTGCCAGTCTGTTTTGCTGAACAACATAGTGACAGGAATGTAAGTTAGCACACCAATACTGGTTGTGGAAGACAAAAATACAAAGACACACATTTATATGTGAATGTACATACATATATACCAGAGTAAGTACATAAATGTGAAACAAG
The DNA here is from genome assembly GCF_046866305.1 of Octopus bimaculoides. Taxonomy (NCBI): domain Eukaryota; kingdom Metazoa; phylum Mollusca; class Cephalopoda; order Octopoda; family Octopodidae; genus Octopus; species Octopus bimaculoides. Next base: position 133,080,030 of record NC_142930.1, read on the forward strand.
GTGGAAAAAATAGTACTTGAATACCAGAGGTAGAGTAATATGCTTTATTCTTTTGTACTCTAGGCACAAGGCCTGAAATTTTTGGGTAGGGGGCCAGTTGCTTAGATCGACCCTAGTACACAACTGGTACTTAATTTATCGACCTCAAAAGGATGAAAGGCAAAGTCAACCTCGGTGGAATTTGAACTCAGAATGTAAAGACAGACAGAACACCACTAAGCATTTCGGTCAGCGTGCTAACATTTCTGCCAGCTATCTTAATAAAGCTGTAAAGACATCACAAAAACTGTTACTCGGAGCTTCACGTCAGATAATGACACACCTGTTTGATGGACAGTTTTGTCCAACGAATAGGAGTCTGGAACTCTGAGTAACAGTTTTTGTGATGTCTTTACAGCTTTATTAATAAAGCATATTACTCTACCACTTATATTCGAGTACTATTTTTCCCACCTTGTTTCACATTCATGTGCTTACTCTGGTGTAACCTGCTGTTTCTTAAGAAAGTTTGAGCAACTCTCCACAAGTAGGAAGAAGAAATAGCTGAAATATATATATATATGTATATATATATATATATATATATGACAGGCTTTCTTCTGTATCTTTCTACTGAACCTGGAATCATCATCAGCATCGTTATTTAACGTCCGCTTTCCATGCTGGCATGGGTTGGATGATTTGACTGAGGATTGGCGAGCTAAAAGGCTGCACCAGACTCCAATCTGATCTGGCAGAGTTTCTACAGCTGGATGCCCTTCCTAATGCCAACCACTCCGAGAGTGTAGTGGGTGTTTTTACGTGCCACCGGCATGAGGGCCAGTCACACGGTACTGGCAACGGCCACACTCAAAAGGTGTTTTTTACGTACCACACAGCCACACCTGGTAACAGCCATTAATAAACTCAGAACTACAAGGGATACACTCCCCAGCTTGTTCTCTCTTGAGAAATTTGGTAAAAACAGTGTTTTGTACTTGTTATCATCTGTAAAGCATTCAACTATGTCTGATATACCAGTCTCTCAGAGATTTCAACATGTAAATACAAAAAAGAAGGGATAGTTGCTGAGTAATCAGTATTTAGTGGATCCTTTTGGTTTTTAAATGTTATTTATTTCATTTTTGTATTTGGTTTGCGAGATTCTTGATGTGAACTTCTGTATTGAAACATTTTTTGTTTTTTGTATCTTGGGAGGGTCATTATGCCTTCACACACACTAGTTCGATTTTACTTCATTTATTATTATTAGTCAATTGAAGGTAGCAAGATGCCAGCGTTGTTAGCATGCCAGACAAAATGCTTAGCAACATTTTGTCTGTCTTTACATTTTTGAGTTCAAATGCTGCCAAAGCCGGTCCTAAAAAATTGTTGTTCCTCTGTTGAAATTGGAAACTGTTATCATTAGCCAATCGGTTAACCAATGTAACTAATAAACAATTGTTTGATTAATCATTTGGTCATAAATCAGTCAGCTAAATGTTTAACCAACTGACTAATAATAACAAAGAAGTGAAACAGAAACAGTGCATGTGTTTATTGGTATAATAACCCTCCCAAGATACAGCAAAATCTATTATTATTTTAGCTAATCCTTAAGCCTGTCTATTATTTCGAGGAGCATTTCATCTGAATTGGTTTTACTCTTCTTTCAGTGCTCGGAAGAATGAATTAGAAGGAGAAATATTTGAACTCTTACTTACGTTCAGTGATTTTCTCACATTCAAAGAAATGATTTTGGATTATAAAGCTGTGAGTGTCAGTCTATTATTTTCTTGAATATTTTAAGACAGTGAAAGTGTGTGGTTGAGTGGTTAGATTCCTCATCTTGTGAATTCAGTTCCTGGACCTGGCTGTGTGCATTCTGTTTATTTCATGCTGTTCTAGTTTACTCAGCTGTGTGCTGGTGCTACTCTTTCTCTCTCCCTACAGCTGTCACATCTTGGATGTGCCACTGGGTGAAGAGCAGGGGGTGCCTATAGGTGCTCTGTGTCTACATCAGTACCTAATACAATTAGTGAAAGCATGGTACATGTTACCTAGACATCTTTGTCTTTAAGAATGATTCTCTCTTATGAACCCTGTGGAGGATCATGGTCTAGTGGTTAGGATGTTGCTCTCAGTATTGTAAGATAGAGGTTTCAATTCCTGAACTGGGCAGTGCATTGCATTCCTGAGCAACAAACTTCATCTCATGTTGTTGCAGTCCACTCATCTGAAAATGAGTTCCTGCAATAGATGGGGAGTTGACCCTGTGATGGACTGGCTTTTACTTCAAGGAAGAGTTTATTTCAGTCCCCTTTCCAGTCTTGGAAACTGGGTTGATCTCTGTCCTCATGAGTTCTAGGGCTCATGGCAGACCTAAGTAAGTATTGTGGACCCTTAAGAATGCTAGGACTCAGCATTGCAAGCTAATAAAAGCTGGATGTAGAGTGCTCCCACTTGTCTAAGCATGGTGCTTATTTACTAACTGTTGGACTAAGCTATGAACTGGCAGTACTATGTCCGTTAACTCATTAGCATTCAGATTACTGTCTCAAATGTAATGCTTTTCTTTTTTTTTTTGTATTTATTGTTTTGAATTAATCATGCATGATCACGTAGCCTTTTGATTTTAATGATGTGATTGTTTACTTTTCAAATGAGATTGTAGGGAAAGTGTGAAAGTTTGGATCTCATTAGTTTGATTTTAAAAAATACATGGGTTAATAATAATAACAATGAAATCATTGTGTAGAGTGCTCAGGTGCACTACAACTCATCAAAGGTGCACATACAGTACATAGAATTATGTACAAAAGTCAGGAAAGTGAACAGTACATGAGTCATGATATACATGTTTGCATGCATGTGTAGTGTTGGCGAATTTCAGGAAGCATGGAGGTTTTAAAGGATGCAATGTCTCGGCAACTAACAACTTATGTAGGTAGTTTGTTCCATGCTCCAGCAACTCTGAGTGTGAAAATATGTTTCCGAAAGTCATGGGAGCTGTGCTGTTTTCTGACTTTGTAAGCATGCCCACATGTGTTGGTCAGTTGAAGTGTGCAAAGGTAAGTACAAATACACAAATTGTGAACTTTAACATTGAAACTCTTTGTCTCCGGCTCAAATATTATAGTTGTTTCATGTTCAGACTGGCCAGATCTGGTTTCTTGAACTTATGAGATTGATTCAAAACAATGTGAAGGAGTGGCGGTGTGGTAAGTAGCTTGCTTACCAACAACATGGTTCCGGGTTCAGTCCCACTGCGTGGCACCATGGGCAAGTGTCTTCTACTATAGCCTCGGGCTGACCAAGGCCTTGTGAGTGGATTTGGTAGACGGAAACTGAAAGAAGCCCGTCGTATATATATATGTATGTTTGTGTGTCTGTGTTTGTGCCCCTAGCATTGCTTGACAACCGATGCTGGTGTGTTTATGTCCCCGTCACTTAGTGGTTTGGCAAAAGAGACCAATAGAATAAATACTAGGCTTACAAAGAATAAGTCCTGGGGTCGATTTGCTCAACTAAAGGTGGTGCTCCAGCATGGCCACAGTCAAATGACTGAAACAAGTAAAAGAGTAATAAGCATTACATTTGATAGAATAATCTGAATGCTAAAGGGTTAAAACCATCACAACTATGTTAGCATAATGAAAAGGATTTTTTTTTTTTTTGAAATGATGTTTTTCTAAAGTCATGTCTTAATCTCATCTTTTTCTCCAGGCAAAAGAGGGACGAACTGTGGATTTAAGTGGCGGTATAATGGTTACATCATTTTCAAAAGAAGGCCCAACCTCTTAACTAAAACTGTCTTAAAAACCATCATTCATTTTAAGGGTGAGGTTAAACTTGTGCCAAGTACTGGAGTATTTCTTGTGGAACTAATCTTCTAAGAAAACAGTCCCAAAGTTGAGTCACTTGTAGCTGCCGAGATTATATATAGATGGAATGATTCAAGAAAGAACAATTGCTGCCAAACGATTTAACATTTATATTCATTTTTTTCAAAAAAGGGGTGGGGGCCATACACAACGATACGATATCCTACATTTATTGCATGGAAGTCAAATTTATGAAAAAAAAGTGCCTAATAAAATATTTACAAAAATATTTTACCTTCCTAAACTTAAATTTTCAAAAAAGGACTGAGTGGGGGGTTTAACTTCATAATGTTCAAGCCATAAATGAAATATAATAGAAATCATTGAATTAATGGCTGCATGAAGATTCAATTTGATATATCTGTGTAACTTTCAAATAAATTTTCTCTTGCTTTCTTTTATATATGCTAGTTAAAATAGGAAGATTTATACCAATATGAATGTTGCTGTTGTTTTGAGCAACTAGAGCAATGGAAAACAGGCATTAAATGATGATATTAATAAACCGTTAACCCTGTAGCATTTAAACTGGCCAGATTCAGCCTCTCACACTTACCCTACAATGTCATTCTAAAAATAAACAATCACATCATTGATATCTCAAAGCTATGAGATAATACAGGATTAATTCAAAGCAATGTGAATAAATAAACATGACATTTGACAGAATAATCTGAATGCTAAAGGGTTAATAGAAAAAAAAAATTCCAACTTACAAAGACATATATATATATATATTGTATTATATATATGATTTATTACTTTTAATTGGTTGTTTTAATACGTAAAAATTTTTTTCATACAGTTTCCCTCCTCTTTACAAATACAAATGTTTGGAAAGAATTTAGAAGTCTCTTCCAGATTACATTCCTCCAAGATCAACAAATTTGGACGTTTCACTTTAGTTCATCTGCACTTCTAACTGAACCAAGCGAGCATTTGTATCTCCGGGCAGTCGATATGGTAACATTCCAACAAACATAATCAGAGCTTTTGCTTTACTTCTCAATTGATTTAAACTCTGGAAGGATAAAAAAAAAAAAAGACTTTAGCATATTAAAATATCTTTCAGGCAAATTTTTCTAAAGTTATTGAAAGTTAATTGCATGCCTAAACTCCTTTGTTAAATAACCCCAGAACAATGCAAAGCAAAGTTGGCCTTGGTATGATTTGAACTTAGAGCACAAAGTTGGAACACTACCTGGCATTCTATCCAACTTTAATGACTGTCAATTTGCATAGGATTGATGGAACCACTGGAGCATTGGATGAGATGCCTTGCAGTATCTGATAAGAAAGTTGCTCTTGTTTGTATAAACATTACCATCACAGACCTAAAACAAAATTACTCTGTCAGTGCTGGTGCCATGTAAAAAGCACCTAGTACACTTTGTAAAGTGGATGGCATTAGGAAAAGCATAGAGCTGTAGAAACCATAGCAAAACAGACAATAGAACCTGATGTAGGACCTGGCCATACCAATGCCTGTTAAGCCATCCAACATATGCCAGCATGGAAAACAGATGTTAAATGATATCAATAAACCATTAGTATTTAAAATACCCAGATCCAGCCTCTCACACCCTTTGTGCTCAAACAATGTTGGCAATAACACTGGTGTCATGTTGTTTTGGCCTTAAAAGCAGTGGCCTTTTCCTTGCAGCACATTAGTAACACAATGAAGGAAGATTTGCATGCATGGGTAACTGCCAGTCTTCAACAACAAAAAAAACCCTGCCTAAACCTGCAGATACATGGCCTATTCTGAATGAAGGCCTTAGCCAAAACTTTATGTAATGTTAACTGGGGAACCCTATGTACTGACGTTTCTAGATTTACAGTCTCCCGAGGTCGCATCTTTTCATATATCTCACTTCTGTGATGTATTGAATGTGGTTTTGGGTGGATATTTCTATAACTAGATAGTCTTTCTGTGAAAGAGTGGTCTTGTTGTTTACTGTGAAAGCAACAATAAAGAAGTTTTCCACCTTATCTTGGATTCAACTTCTATAAAAGAAACAAAACAGACTATTTGTGTTTACAGTGACACCAGCACTGGAAAACTTCACCTCTGGCTTTTGGGAGCACTTTGTCCACTCCTTTCAATTTAAAATAAGACCAAAATATATTACATATTATTACTTTCATATTTTCTGTTTTATAAAACACTATCTTTCAGTTTGAATTATTCATTGCCAAGAACTATATCTTCCGTGCTTAAGAGAGGGATTGAACCCAAACTTCATTTTACACAATATCCATTGTTGTCACATGGACAAGATAGATGAAGGTATTGATACCCAGTTTAAAATAAAAGCAAAGTTGGATTTGGAAAGAAATGAGCCTGCTTACATAAAATATTAATAATAACTAAAACTAAACAAACAAACTAGTTTCTCAAAACCCAAAAGCTTTTCATTGGATCTTTAAAGGAAAAATAAAACAGTAACTTGTTTTTTACTGTTCTTATTCTAACTCGTGTCCATTGTCCAGAAATCTTTTGTCACTCAACGACACTTTTCGTCTTCGTGTGTGCTTTTGCTCCACTAAGTGGAGCAGAAGCACAGACACAAAGACGAAGGGTGTCGTTGAAGAAGTCACAGATGTGTGATGAAAGATTTCCAGACAATGGACAGGAGTTACAATAAGAACAGTAATAAATGAGTGAAGAACAAAATAGAAACATTTCATGCTAAATGTTTTGTTTTTTTATATACATAACCTTAGGACCATTACCAACGTTGCCTTCCTGGCACTTGTACCAGTGGTACGTGAAAAGACATTCGAGCGAGTTCGTTGCCAGTACCGCTGAACTGGCTCCTGTACAGGTGGCACGTAAAATACACCATTTCAAGCATGGCCGCTGCCAGTACCTCCTGACTGGCCTTCGTGCCGGTGGCACGTAAAGGCACCCACTACACTCTCGGAGTGGTTGTCGTTAGGAAGGGCATCCAGCTGTAGAAACTCTGCCAGATCAGATTGGAACCTGGTGTAGTCATCTGGTTCGCCAGTCCTCAGTCAAATCGTCCAACCCATGCTAGCATGGAAAGCGGACGTTAAACGATGATGATGATTATAGAAATAATTAAACAGATTTTTCAGAGTACAAGAAATAGAATCATTTCCATCATAGATAAGACCCTAGTGTTACATTCGTGTGAAAAAGAAAATGTAAAGTTAATGAGACAAACTTAATACTTTAGCAACTATTTAAGGCTTTGTTTGTCAAATACTAACAAATTCATTTTTTTTTTTCCATCTTTAGTTGCAAGTATGACTAGTCACATAGAAGGGAATCCTGTTCTGCTCTTATCCCATATCAAACAGCAGGTTGGCCTATTATCTCTGGCCACAGCAATACACCATTTAATAAAACAGCTAGCTAAAGAAAAATGTTACCCAGAAAAACACTCTTCATATACAGGTAACTTAACAGATACTTACAGCTTCCTGACCACTTCCCATAGCTTTGATTGGTCCTGGACTTTGAGGAAAAGACTTTCTATAGAAATATAGAAAAAAAAATTATCAAGAAAATGGAAAACTGAAGTCAATCACAAAATTAGGACAGATTTCATAAATCAACATCAACACTAAGCCTAACTAAAGAAGCAGAAACAAAATATCCCATGCCAGTGGCATGTAAAAAGCACCATCCAGCCACCCCACCCCAACTGGCTCCTGTGCCAGGAGCACGTAAAAAGCACCATCCAAAACTTGTTGATGCCAGCCACCCCACCCCAACTGGCTCCTGTGCCAGGAGCACGTAAAAAGCACCATCCAAATGTGACCGATACCAGTGCCGCCTGGCTAGATCCTGTGCTGGTGGCACGTAAAAAGTACTCACAACGCTCTTGGAGTGGTTAGCATTAGGAAGGGTCGTCCAGCTGTAAAAACAATGCCAGATCAGATTGGAGCCTGGTGCAGCCTCCTGGTTTGCTAGTCCCCACTCAAACCGTCCAACCCATGCCAGCATGGAAAACGGATGTTAAACAATGATGATGATGAAACTATTCTTTTATTTGTTTCAGTCGTTTGACTGCAGCCATACTGGCTTTAGTCGAGCAAATTGACCCCAGGACTTATTTTTTGTAAGCTTTGTACTTATTCTATCAGTCTCTTTTGCCGAACTGCTAAGTTACAGGGACATAAACACACCAACATAGGTTATCAAACGATGTTGCGGAGACAAACATACACACACACACATACTTACATATATATATATATATATATATGACGCGCTTCTTTCAGTTTCCATCTACGAGATCCACTCACAAGTCTTTGGTCAGCCCGAGGCTATAGAAGACACTTGCCCAAAGTGCCACACAGTTGGACTGAACCCAGAGCCATGTGGTTTTCAAACTCAAATCCAGGTTGAATTACAAATAAGGAATTAGGAATGCAGTAAAACAGGAAAAAACCCTCTTAATCCACATATTTGATACTGCAATAATAATCTTGACAATTAATGTCATCTTTTATGTTTTGTTTTACTCTATAAGTCAACAAGCTTATTATCAATCTTCCACAAATATTATGAATTAATTATGCATTATCTTGTAGCTTTCAGATTTTGATGATGTGATTGTGTATTTTTAGAATGACATTGTAGTGTAAGAGGCCAAGTTCGACCGGTTTAACATGAAACAATAGAATTTTGGGGCTTGATAAAATTAGTTTAAATGCTAAAGGGTGAAATCATTATGTAATAATACACAAATCGGTGAACATCAGACAGATTTACTTCCTTTTTGCATTTGGTTTTCACAATTCTTTATGTGAATTCATGCATGTAAGCAAATTTTGTTGTGTCAAGGGAGAGTCATTATGCTAATATTAATAGCACACACAGTGTTTCAATTTCACTCCTTTATATGTTAATGGGTTAAATGGATAGGTATTTAACCAATTAACTAATAATGAAGGAGTGGAATTGAACCATCATCACATCATCGTCATTTAACATCCGGTTTCCATGCTGGCATGGGTTGAACAGTTTGACTGAGGACTGGCAAGCCAGGAGGCTGCACCAGGCTCCAATCTTATCTGGCAAGGTTTCTACAGCTGGATGCCACTCCAAGAGTATAGTGGGTGCTTTTTATGTGCCACTGGCACAGGGGCCAGTCAAGCGGCACTGGCATCAACTACGCTCGAATTGTACTTTTTATGTGCCACTGGCATGGGAGCCAGTCAGACAGCAGTGACAATGACCACGCTCATATGGTACTTTTTACGTACCACTTGCACCCGAGCCAGACCAGTGACACTGACAACAACCACACTTGAATGGTCCTTTTTACGTGCTACCGGCATGGGACCAGTCAGGCAACACTGGCATCAACCACACTTGTATGCTGCTTTTTACGAGCCACCGGCACAGGAGTCAGTCCGGTGGGACTGGCATAGGCCACAGCTACGGTCTCACTTGGCTTGCCAGGTCTTCTCAAGCATAGCATGTCTCCAAAGGTCTCGGTCGCTTGTCATTGCCTCTGTGAGACCCAACATTTGAAGGACGTGCTTCACTACCTCATCCCAAGTCTTCCAGGGTCTATCAATATTGATATAATGACTTTCCCTAGACACAAAATTTGTTTCAATGCATAACTCTGATGAAGCATCTTGCAGAAAATAAAATTCATACAGATATTTTTGTTTTTATTCAGAAATCTTCATCACTCTTTGTGATTTATTGCGAAAGGTTTTGAATGTTATGTTTTTATAAAAATTGGATATAATGTTATAAACGTTTGTGACAAGATGGTTTTACATTAAAACCAGTAATAAAGAAATTCTCTTCCCAATCTCACAACCTTCCTCCCTTCAAATTCATTTCAGTCTCCATGAAGAATCCCCTGCTTGTATGGAGTTTATTGAGGCATATTTTCTATACCTGATGCCTTGTCTATTTCCAAGCAAGGTAACATTTCCTCATGGCCAGACATGTTTTTGCAGAGGATTGGAAAGGAATGACATTGTTTGTATGACAGTGACATTCATTTTATAATTATTATGCAATGTCAGGAAAAGAAGACACATGCGTGACAGGTTTTTTACAATTTCTACCTCCCAAATCCACTTACAAGGCTTTGGTTGGCCCAGGGCTACTGTAGAAGACACTTACTCAAAGTGTCAAACAGTGGAACTGAACTCGGAACCACGTGGTTGGGAAGCAAGCTTCTTACCGCACAGCTATGCCTGTTCCTAAAGAAAACACAAAATACAAATACAAGGCCAGTTATTAAAAATGCAAACTTACCTTGTTTGTCGGTAAATGGCATTAAGGATTTGCATTGTAGCTAATAGGATATCTGGTAAACATTTGCGAATCTAGAATAAATAAATAGGTAGTTAGAAAGATGACATATTGTATGAAAAAGAAAGAATGATATTGAAATAACAATAAAACTATGGTGAACGTATGTCAGATTGCTTTTTAATGATTCACAAAAGTATTTTACCTCATCTGAGAAATAATTGAAATTGGTGATGCTGTCTTTTACACAATCAACTTCTAACGGAACAACTTTCAATTTTCCAATCACCTGGAAGGATAAAGATTAATTTGATTAGGTAACAAATAACTACCTCTAGTATATTACAGGTACTAATTCACCAATGTTCTTCTAACAGAGTTATAAAAAGTCGAGACAGATTTTTTGAAATTATCCAAAATTGCAACCTTCCATTAAAATTTCTTCGATAATTTGGTTCTAAACACCAGCTTAAACTATGATAAAATCGTCATTTTAACGTCCACTTTTTCCATGCTTGCTTAGAGGCAGATCTTCTATAGCCAGATCTCTTTCCTGTTACCAACTCTGACTTGTCTCCAAGCAAGGTAATATTTCCTGATGCAGGACATTGGAAATGAATAATACTGCTTGTATCATCATCATTATTTAACGTCTGTTGTCCATGCTGGCATGGGCTGAAAAGTTTGACTGGGCTAGCAAGCTGGAAGGCTGCGCCAGGATCCAGTCTGATTTGGCATAGTTTTCAATGGCTGGATGCCCTTCCTAACACCAACCACTCCAAGAATGTAATGGGTGCTTGTAATGTGCCACAGGTATGGGTGCCACTTGCGTGACACCAGGGTGGCTTTACATGCCACCAGCACATGTACGAATTTGTGTGACACCAGTATCTGCCACGACTGCAATCTTACTCAGCTTGATGGGTCTTCTTTTCAAGCAAGACACAATGACAAAGCTCTTGGTCATTGTCTCAGTGAGGCCCAACACTCAAAAGGAGCTCTGCCACTTTGCCTCCATGAGGCCCAATGCTCAAAAGGAACTCAGCCACCTCGGCTCCATGAGTCCCAACACTTGAAAGGATGATAGTGACAAATCATTTTACAACCATCATGTGATGACAGGACAAAAAGACACAAACACACACATTCACATATATACATTTATTTACTTATATATATTCATATACACACACACATGATAGACTTCTTTAAGTTTCTATTTACTAAACCCCCTCACAAGACTCTGGCTAGCCTAGAGCAATGGCAGAAGAATTTGCCAAAGGTGCCATGCAATGGGACTGAACCCACAATCATGTGGTTGGGAAGCAAACTTCTTGCAGCATAGACATGTCTGCACTGATCTTTGTGATAAATTCTTCATTATTTTTAAAATTAATTGAATCAAAGGCAGCATATTTCAATAGAAGTATGATAACAAAAGGATTAAGTTTGTTGATTGTTCAGGCTTAGAGATGGAAAGATACTTCACTTCAGTTCATAGAAGAGAGATTAAGACAAAGACAAACCTCCAAGGCACCAGAGAGGTTGCCACTGTGATATTGGTCAAAGAAGGTCATCAAGTCTAACATGAGGAAGAAAGTATTGGTATTATCCCTTGTTGCATTATGTCCAAGTGACTGGTATCTGTAAAGAAAAACAACACACATACATGCATATATATATAGAGAGAGAGAGAGGGGGGGGGGCTGAAAAGTTCCTGGCTTTGGGTAAAAGAAAATACAGGAGGATCAGTTAATTACGATTTTGTTCAACATATTCACCTCTCAGATTCACACACTTATTGCAGTGGTCCTTCAGTTTTTCTAAGCCTTGTAAAAGAACTTGGAAGGTTGGGCCTCCAACCAGGCATTTCACAATACCCTTAAAACCAGGAACCTTTCAGCAATCCCTTGTTCATCATCATTATCGTTTAACATCCGTCTTTCATGTTAGCATGGGTGGGATGGTTTTTACAAGAACTGGCCAGGCAGAAGCCTGCACCGGGTTTCTGTGACTGTTTTGGCAAGGTTTTTACAGCTGGATGCCCTTCCTAATACCAACCACTTTACAGTGTGGACTAGGTGCTTTTAAGTGGCACCTGCACTGACAGGGTCACCAAGTACTTGTAGACAGAAATATATATATAACTGAAATCAAATTCGATGACAACACCCCATGACTGGCATCTATGCTAGTGGCACGCTAAAAGCATCATTCAAGCATGATCGTTGCCAGGGCCACTGACTGGCTCCCGTGCCAGTGACATGTAGAAAGCACCATTCGAGCGTTGCCTTACTGGCACATGAAAAACAACATTCGAGCGAGGTCATTGCCAGTGCACGTTAAAAACACCATTTGAGCATGGCCGTTGCCAGTACCGCCGGACTGGCCCTCGTGCCAGTGGCAAATAAAAGCACCCACTACACTCTCAGAGTGGTTGGCGTTAGGAAGGGCATCCAGCTGTAGAAACTCTGCCAGATCAGATTGGAGCCTGGTGCAGCCATCTAGCTTGCTAGTCCTCAGTCAAACCATCCAACCCATACCAGCATGGAAAGTGGATGTTAAACGATGAGGATGATGATGATGGTACACACAGACACACACACACACATTGGTATTGAGAAGTGCATCCAGAGTAGAAACAAAACCAAAGCTGAGATTAGAACTCAACACATCCTTGCAGCTCACCAGTTCTGATCCAACCCCTGCCATGATGGAAAGCAGATCTATGATGATGACACATACACACATGTGACAAGCTTCTTTGCAATTTCTGTCTAATAAATTCACCACAAGGCTCAGGGCTATAGCAGACGAGTCTTGCCCAAGATGCTGTACAGTGAGACTGAACCTGAAACCATGTGATTACAAAGTGGACTTAACTGCACAGCTTTGCTTGTAACTATCTTTTACTCAAAACATCAACATCTTAAATTTTAGTCAAGATATTTTCAACCAAAATGTCTCATACATTTTTTTTAGTCAATACACTAACTGCCACCTTTTCCATAGGAAGGAATCTTAACCATTCTCTAACCTAAGAATATTCATTAAAGAAACAAAAAACAAAGTGAAAAGTTTTTCCAATTGAATTTTTCACAACTTTTGTTAACCATTACCTTTATAACTTTAAAAAAAAAAAGTTTGTAAATCAAAATAGTTTTTCCAATCATACAATTAATAAAATTAATTATAGTCAATCATCACTCATATTCTGTCATGATATTTATCCAAAATAGTGTGTTGCTCTTAAAGCCATTCTCAAAAATTTACCATTATTTAATATGGCTTTAGTTCTATCACATACACACAAATATTCCAATTTCTTGTAAATCAAATTACACACACACACACACATATATATATACACACATAATAGAGAGCAGACTTTAATAAAAAAAAAATATTCATTTCCTGAAAAACTAGAATTAAAGAGACTAATTTAATGAAAATCTAATTTTTTACAAATTTTGTAATTCACTTATAGATATTTACAATTATTTTTACAGCTCAGCTAAAAATGTTAAAATAAAATGAAAACTAAAATAGGAAAAAAAAAAATCAATATAAATCTACTTCTTAATCATCTAATTTAATAAAGTTCATTGTAATCAGATGTCAATAATTCTCAGTAAGGGAGTTACAAATTAGTGATTGGTTGAAATCACATGACTTATTAAAGAAATTGTATGTGTGCTTCAGACTGCTTGCTTTAGCAGATTCTACTCCTACTTTACAGTTAGGAAAGTTAGTGGTTAAGAAAAAGCATCCAATTGTAAAATGTTTACCACCCTGCTTCTTCCACACGCTCATATATACACATGAGCATTTGAGTGTGTGTGAAGTGGTAAGTGTAGAAATCATCACTTGTGCTGGTTGGTGTAGAAAAATAGATACCGAATACCGACATCTTTTTTTTTTTTAATCAGATAAAAGCAAGCACAAATGCAAATGTTTTACAATGAAACTTCTGCTCATGTTAAGAAAAGATTAAAGTACTGTACTCATAAACTGAAGATTGTTACTGTTGCCCAATACACACACACACACACACATCAGCTAAAAGCTATTTGATTGATAAAGGCCTTCACTTACTAACGCACACCAATCACCGATTCATAGAATCAGTTTCTTACCTCTATCTCTTCTAATTCTACTTCAGTGGCCTTCACTCACCATCATCATCATCATCATTAATGGCATGGGTTGGATGACTTGAAAGGAGCTGGCAAGGCCAGGCATTGCACCAGGTTCCACAGTTTGCTTTGGCATGGTTTCTGCAGCTAGATGCCCTTCCTAATGCCAACCACTTTAATGTACCGGCTGCTTTTTACATGGTACCATCACCAGTGCTTTTTATATGGTACCATCACCAGTGCTTTTTACATGGCACCATCACCAGTACTTTTTACGTGGCACCATCACCAGTGCTTTTTATATGGCACCATCTCCAATGCTTTTTATGTAGCACCAGCACCAGAATTTTTTTTACATGGTACCACCACCAATGCTTTTTAAAGTACCACTGTGGTTTTAAGATATCAATTCTGTTGTGATGGGCTTATCTTCTTGAATACAGCAATGCACCACATATCTCTGTCCTTTGTCATTTCCTTCATAAGGCTCAGCATTTTGAGATCAGCCTTCAAACTCCAGTTCACAAACAAAGTTTCTTACCTCTGTCTCTTCTAATTTTACTGCTTGCAAAGCTCTCATTGCATCTTGCCATGGTCTTTCGCCATCTGGCACACACACACACAGAGCAGTATAAAAAGAAACCACCACCTGCTTTTTGAGTGTATGTCATGTTTTGGCAGAGTTTTTTTTCTTCTTTTTTTTATTAACAGTTAGATGCTCTTCCTATTGCCAAAACTTTACAACATGGACAGGGTACTAGAGCAGCTGTCTGCAACAGGACTAGAGAATCTACTTGGAAATGGATATATTACAATGGAGTGGTGGACCCTAATATGAAACATTAAAAGAAGCTTTAATACCTACCGTTGGGCAATGTCTAATGCCAAAGCTCGGAGTCTTTCTCGGTTGGACTGTGGTAAATTAGGTTGGGAAACAACATCACTCAGCAGTTTGTTTAATAAAATCATCACTTGATCATGTGACTGAAAAATAATTATTTCACATTTTGCAATGGTAATTTAATATAATGATCTCTTTCAAGAAAGCACAAGACTAAAATTTTACAGGACAAAATAGAGCTTATTTAATCAATACTGGTATCTATCTGGTATTGGTTTTCCAGTGTTTAAGGTCAAAATATCCTTTACAGTTTTTACCAATAATCTGAAGCATTTCATAAATGCTTTATGACAGAGAATAGCATCAACCAGAAAATAAAACTTGTGTGCATGTGTGTGTGTATATATATATATATATATATATATATATATATATATATACAGGGGTTGGACAAAATAATGGAAACACTTAGCATCATAATTTTGAAATATCTATACAATCATCAAAAGCTTGTTTATTTTTATGTTTTTTTGATTTATTATTAGTGTTGCTTAATATGTTTTGCTAAAATTGCTTTTTCTTTTCAGATATCATCAGGAAAAGGTAATTAAAATTCATTAAAATGACAGATCTATCGGACTTTCAAAGGGGTCAAATTGTTGGTGCTCGTATGGCAGGTGCTAGCGTAATGAAAACAGCTGAAATGTTTGGTGTATCAAGAAGTACTGTTTCGAAAGTAATGACAGCCTTTGAGAAAGAGGGAAAAACCTCCTTGTCAAAACAAAACTCTGGAAGAAAACCAAAACTTTCAGACAAGCACAGCTCCCAAAATTACTGCAGAGCTTAATGACCACCTCAAGAATCCAGTTTCCACAAAAACTGTTCGCCAGGAGTTGAACAAAGCCGGATTCCATGGGAGGGCTGCAATCAGAAAACCACTACTTTCAAAATCAAACGTTGGAAAGCATTTAGAGTGGAGTAAAAACCTACAGAATTGGTTCCTAGAGCAGTGGAAGACTGTTATTTTCTCGAACAAGTCATCCTTTACTCTATTTCCAACCACTGACCTTCTTCCAACTGTTAAACATGGAGGATGATCTGTGATGATCTGGTGGGCTAAAGCTTGGAAATCTGCCAGCCCAATGGTTTCCCTTCATGGCAGAATTAATAGTCAAGGCTATTTAAGCCTTTTATCTGGTCAAATTCATCCTGTCGTTGCAGAACTATTTCCGGAGGGAAACACAATCTTTCAGGATGATAATGCACCAAATCACACAGCTAAAGTTGTTACTGAATGGCACGAGAAACATTCTAGTGAAATTGAACAGTTATTTACATCTGATCACCACATTTTCCATTTATATACATCATCCACTCCCATCTCTCTCTTACACACACACACACACATACTTCCAACCTTTACCCAACCTTCTTTTGGTTCTTCTGTCACCACACTCTCTCTTCTATTCACCTTCTTGAACATGTTAACTTAGGTGTCAGTTCTCATCACCATCGTCTTAGACTGTAAGATGATTCAAGATGTATTGAGAAATTAAAAGACTCAGGTAGAAATAACTTACATGTGCTAAGTCATATAATTTAACAGCTTCTTCAAAGAAACCTTTATCCTGGGTACTTTTTGCCACTAATTTTATAATGTCTTCACTGTCAGCTTGGAATTTGTCGATTGCTCCAGGCTACAAAGAGAAGGGAAAAGAAGTCTTGACTTAATCATTAAAATTTTGAATGAAATTTAATTCAAAGAAAACATAACTATTCTTTTTTTTTGGAACAGTGTAGCTTGAAGTTGATAAAGCTATAAATTTATCAACCCCAAAAAGATGAAAGGCAAAGTTGACCATGGCAGAATTTGAACTCAGAATGTCAAGACAGGTGAAATACTGCTAAGCATTCCACCCATCGTTCTAATGTTTCTTATTTCTTTATTGCCCACAACGGGCTAAACATAGAGGGGACAAATAAGGACAGACAAAGGGATTAAGACGATTACATCGACCCCAGTGCATAACTGGTACTTAATTTATCAACCATGAAAGGCAAAGTCGACCTTGACAGAATTTGAACTCAGAACGTAACGGCAGACGAAATACCACTAAGCATTTCAGCGTGCTAACGTTCTAATGTTTCTGCCAGCTAGCCACCTTAGAGCATGTAAATATTGGGTTAAAAAAATCCCTTTTGGAGAGAAAAAGGCCACCTGTAGGGTCCATGTCTCATTGGCAGCCTTTGACTTTTCTACCCAAAGGGTTTTTTTTAAAACCTAACATTTACATGTTTATTTATAGCTTTATCTGCTTCAAGACACTGTTCCAAAAATGACTAATTTCACATTCTCTTGAGGCTTATAAATTCTTATGACATCAATAATTAACAAATATTTATTTAAGAAAAGAAATAAAAGAGAGCACTTAACAAAAATTTAAATGACAAAAACACTTTGATAAACTTACCAGACGAATACCATCTTGATTGAGTTTACCCAGCATCATTTCAAACTGGAAAGAAATCATTGAAAAATATCAATCAAAAACAAACAAAATATTCATTGGTTTTATTCAACAACACCAGAATTGATGTTTGTATAGGAACATTGGTGATGGATGGAACTGGTCTACTATGTAACTTTATTCTTTTACTTGTTTAACTGCCTTAAAGTGTGTTGGTTGAAGAAATTGACCCTAGGACTTATTCTTTGTAAGCCTAGTACTTATTTTATCAGTTTGTTTTGCTGAACCGCTAAGTTACAGGGACATAAACACACCAACATCGGTTGTCAAGCGATAGTGTGGGGACAAACACAGACATACAAATACATATATAAACAATGGGCTTCTTGTAGTTTCTGTCTACCAAATCCTCTCCCAAGGCTTTGGTCGGCCCAAGGTTATAATAGAAGACACTTGCCCCAAGTGCCACACAGTGGGGCTGCACCCAGAACCATGTGGTTGGGAAGCAAGCTTCTTACCACACAGACACTCCTGCACCTATTTATTTTTATTTTTATTGATAAAGTGGCAAACTGGTAGAACTGTAAACACATCAGACAAAATGCTTAGCATCATTTCTTCTAGTCCTTTACATTCTGAGTTCAATTTTGCCTTTCATCCTTTTGTCAATAAAATAAAGTACCAGTCAAGCACTGAGGTTTATTGCATTCAACTAATCCTCTCCTCCCCTTAAAATTGCTAGCCTTGTACCAAGAATGATGGTATTTCTATATTGCTCTCACTTTCCTTTCCCAAACTTTCAATTACATCTAAACATCTATTAATCTTCAATTCCTCTAAGTTGCTGGGGATGACTTGGCACGCGACTATATCAGGTTCATACTGCCTGGATAGGCAAGGTAGGGAGTGCCTAGCTTGAATAAAATAGATTGATAGTAACATATTTCTTTTATGGCAAAATATGCACCTAATTCAATAAAATTATGAAGGTTACTCTGATTACTATGCATAAAATGTAAAATACCTTATTTTTTTGTAGATTAGGTAGGCATAATTCACCCCTGCCTTTCAATCCCAGTATTAAAACGTGCTGCGTACATTCTTACAACAACGTTTTCTTTATGCGCTATAAAAGCAGAAGTAATTCTGCCTTCAACTCAGTCATGCGCCTGAGTAATTACTGACGGCATGTGCCTGGACTATATCAAACAAGCAGATTAAAAGCAAAATAATAATTTCTAAGCTAGGCTTAAGGCCTGAAATTTTGGAGGAAGAAATTATTCAATTAAATCACCGTCAGTACTTGACAGGTATTTTATTTTATCAACCATGAAACAATGGAAGGCAAAGTTGAGCTCAGCATATAAAAGGACAAAACTAAAAACCAAGCAGTTTTAAAAATGATTTCTAGCTTTGACACGAAACCCATAAGTTTGGCAAGGAGAGTATACTAGATTCAGCCAACACCAAAAGTGACTGGTACATTTTTTTCATCACCTCGCAACTTTAGTTGGTGTGAAACTCTGAAAATAAAGGGAGTTAACTAAATACAATGAGATATTTAATCCAGCAATCATGCTTCTGCAATTGACCACCAAGAATTTGAAACTTGTTTAACCCCAGGTCTGATCTAATCAAGCAGAGTTATGACTAACAGCATTTCAGCCATGAGCAGTACATCTTATTTTCAGGCGTAATGTATCTAGAACTACATTATTCAAGGTGTCTGCTTTAAATATAACAAAGTGTCATTAGAGGGAGAGTTGGCTGCTATATCTAGCAGGTTGAGCAACCATGTAGTAGAGGATAAATTGTTAGCTCCTTTTAAGATTTAATGACATAAAAGAAGGGGAGCATATAATAATACTATCAAACAAAATAAATGATTAAGTACTAACCTCTTTAGTTTCAAAAATAAGTTCTGTCACACAAGACATGAAAAGGTTTCCTTCAGTGGATGACTTTATATTCCTTGAAAAATAGGAACAAAATAAAGGTAGACAGACAGACAGACATATCAATGCTTTTTTATATCAAGTTATAAAACAATTTGACATTAAACTGATCAATTATCAATACTTTTTGTAGAATACATATTATTCTTTAACAAGTGTTGACATTAAAGAGTAACACACACAAACACATCATCATCATCATTTAACGTCCATTTTCTATGCTAGCATGGGTTGGACGGTTTGACTGAGGTCTGAAGAGTCAGCGGCAGCACCAGGCTCCAATCTGATCTGACAATGTTTCTACAGCTGAATGCCCTTCCTAACACCAACCACTCCGAGATGTTTTTTACATGCCACTGGTACAGGAGCCAGTTAGGTGGGCCGGGCATCGATCACATTCGGATAGTGCTTTTTACATGCCACCGGCACAGGAGCCAGTCAGGGGCACTGGCATCGACTACGTTTGGATGGTGCTTTTTATGTGCCACCAGCACAGGAGCCAGTCAGGTGGCCCAGGCATTGATCACATTCAGATAGTGCTTTATACGTACCACCGGCACAGGAGCCAGTCAGGGGGCACAGGCATCGACCACTAGTGAATACAGTATATGATGTTAAATAAGCCAAAGAGAACATGCTTTTTGTTGTTGCCATTCCTTATTCCATAATGGCATAGACTGGAGTCAAGCTGTAGTCATGGATATCATACACCAAATCTAGATACAGACATGGCTGTGTGGTTAAGAAGTTTCCCAACCACAGGTTTTTAGGTTCAGTCTCGCTATGTAGTACCTCAGACAAGTGTGCAGGTTGAATTCTCTTACAAAACACACTGTAAAGATAAAGCCTGCAGTAGCAACCCAACAACTTCAAAGTTATGCGGCAGATACCGGTGTCATGCAAATTGGCAGGTAACCGCACCCTGGTGTCATGCAAATGGCACCCATGCCGGTGGCACATAAAAGCACTCAGAGTGGTTAGCATTAGAAACGGCATCCAGCCATAGAAAACCATGCTAAATCAGACTAGAATCTGGTGCAGCCTTCCAGTGTGCCAGCCCAGTCAAACCGTCCAACCTGTGACAGCATGGACAAAGGACATTAAATGATGATGATGATGATGAAATATGTAATTGAGTGTGTTTGTATATAATCATCATCATCATCATTTAATGTCCACTTTCCCATTGCATAATAGGGTGAGACAGAATTTGTTGAAGCAGATTTTCTACAAGAAATGCCCTTCCCATTACAACCCCTCAACTGCTTCCAAGCACAGTAATATTTCCCCAAGGCAAAACATGTTTATCAGACAAAACTGGAAACAAAAAACATTGCTTGTATGACAGTGAAGTTCATTTATAACCATCATAAGAGGGGGAAGGGAGAAAAAGAGATGATGAACATAGCAATTTACCGCAAGAAAAAGAAATATTGGAGAGCTTCTCGTGGATCTGTGGCTTCAAATTTTCGTGTGTACATCATGACGAGACGAGCAAAGTTCAGTCGGCGTTGTGGTGATGGATCTGCAGGATCTTGAGTTACTGCATAGCAAAACAAAATACTTTAATAGATATATATATATATATAATATACATTTGACGGATATTCGTCCTCATCTTGTTTGTTGTTAACACAACATTTTAGCTGATGTACTCTCCAGCCTTCATCAGGTGTCTTGGGGGAATTTCGAACCTGGGTTCTCATTCCTAAGGTATTTTTCCGATATTATTATCATTATTCAGGTCACTGCCTGGAATCAAACTTGGAATCTTGGGGTTAAGAGCATGGGCTACTAACCCCAAGATTCCAAGTTTGATTCCAGGCAGTTACTTGAATATAATAATAATAATTCTTTTTTACTCGTTTCAGTCATTTGACTGCGGCCATGCTGGAGCACTGCCTTTATTCGAGAAAATCGACCCCAGGACTTATTCTTTGTAAGCCTAGTACTTATTCTATCGGACTCTTTTTGCCGAACCGTTAAGTTACGGGGACATAAACACACCAGCATCAGTTGTCAAACGATGATGGGGGACAAACACAGACACACAAATATATATATATGTACATATACGATGGGCTTCTTTCAGTTTCTGTGTACCAAATCCACTCACAAGGCTTTGGTCAGCCCAAGACTATAGTAGAAGACACTTGCTCAAGGTGCCACGAAGTGGGACTGAACCCGGAACCATGTGGTTGGTAAGCAAGCTTGGTAGAACAGTTATATATATATATATATATATATATATATATATATATATATATATATATATAAATTCATTCTACAAAGCTAAGTAATCAATAAAATCAATTATCTGAATTTACATGATTAGAAGTTGTTGCTGTTATCTAGCATCAAGCCAACTCTGACTAAGTATCATCATCATCATCTAAAATCTGTTTTCCATGCTGACATGGGTTGAACAGTGTGATAGGAGCTGGCAAGCTGGAGAGCTGCACCAGGCACCAATTATCATTTCAGCATGGTTTCTACAACTGGATGCTCTTCCTAATGCCAACCACTTTACAGAGTGTACTGGGTGCTTTTTATGTGACACCAGTGTTTTATACATGGCACCAGCATGGGTGTCTTATGTGGCACAAGCACAAGGATCAAATGTGTTCCAGCTCTTCCTTTTGTTAGATAAAATGTCCCTAGTGCTTTGAGAGGCCACCTGGAGACCACGTTACCACTATTTCGTTCTTTGCAGCTCCACCTGATCATTTCACGTTTTCTCCTAAATGTGAATAACCAAGTAGCTCCTCTACAAGAAACCTGCTCAGCCCAAAGTACCCCCACTCAGGGTTCATAGTCTTGTAAGCTGCATGGTCTCCTTACTAATGCTGGTTGCTTGATAAAAGCACCAAGTACACTCTAAAGTGGTTGGTGTTAAGAAGGGTATCCCGCCATAGAAATCATACCAAAGCAGACACTAGAGCATTTTAACTCCACAAACAGACAGATACATGGTTTATGGCACACCAGTAAGTCTGTTGCTATTTTCCTGCTTCAAATTAGAGCTGGCCATGTTTTAAAACATTTACATTAAAAACTTAGGCCTGCTGGACTGGCTCCTGTGCAGGTGGCACATAGAATACACCATTTCGAGCGTGGCCGTTGCCAGTACCTCCTGACTGGCCTTCGTGCCAGTGGTACGTAAAAGCACCCACTACACTCTTGGGGTGGTTGGTGTTAGGAAGGGCATCCAGCTGTAGAAACTCTGCCAAATCAGATTGGAGCCTGGTGTAGCCATCTGGTTCACCAGTCCTCAGTCAAATCGTCCAACCCATGCTAGCATGGAAAGCGGACGTTAAACGATGATGATACTGATGATGAAAGACCTTAGTAACTAACAGATGTCTGCAGAGAACATTCTGTAGAATGCAACAAAAATTTAGAACAATATCAAGTTTCATTTTTTTTTTTTGTTTCTTTTTCCTAAAAAAGCTAAATTTATCAGCCAAAAGCTGAACTGCTTCAAATATAAAAAGAATAGCATCACAAACAGAAGAGCAGAATGAAACAATACTTACAGAGAGCAACTTGTGTTGAGGATGGAAGCAGTAACAGTTTCAGTTCAAACAATACTAAAGCAACATGGACAGCATGACAGCGTAGAGCATCGATACGAGAGAGGAACTCGAGAGCAGCTTCAAACTGACATGTAAGGAACAAGACTTGGAAATAGAGGTATGGTTGTTGGTAGGCGTTAAAGTGACTTTCACCTAAAACAGAACAATAAATCATTACTCTTTTGCTTCAGTCATTTGACTGCAGCCATGCTGGAGCACTGCCTTCAGTCAAAAACAATCAAGCCCAGGACTCATTCTTTGTAAGCCTAGTACTTATTCTATCAGTCTCTTTTGCTGAATCGCTAAGTTACGTGGGCCTTAAACACACCAGCATCGGTTGTCAAGCGATGGTGGGGGGGGACAAACACAGACACACAAACATATACACGTAGATATATATATATATGACGAGCTTCTTTCAGTTTCCATCTCCCAAATCCACTCACCAGGCTTTGGTCGGCCTGAGGCTACAGTAGAAGACACTTGCCAAGGTGTCACGCAGTGGGACTGAACCTGGAACCATGTGGTTGGTAAGCAAGTTACAAGTTAAAATGCATAAAAACACATGCATGTTAAAGCAAGAGATGGTACAATAAAGTACAGAATGATGTGCAACTGTAAAATATAACAAGTGACAGGATGGTATACCATCCTGTTTTCTATAACAGTCACCAGGCCTGAAGTTTGGAAGGAGGAGGCTGATCAACTACACCAACCTCATCGCTCAATTGGTACTCGTTTTATGAACCCACCTAAAAGGTAATGAAAGGCTAAGTCGACCTTGGCAGAGTTTGAACTCAGAAATGTAAAGACAAATGAAATGTTGCTAAGTATTTCGTCTGATGTGCTAATGATTCTGCCAGCTCACCATCCTATGTGGTTTATCAATATCAACAAGGTATCATGTACACTGATGAAGCAGAAGCAATGTGGGAGTTGGGGTGTTGTTTAGCCTCGCCAAACCACTAAGTTACAGCTATGCAAACACACCAATAATAGTTGTCCAGCAGTGATGGAGGACAAACACAGACATAAACACTCACACCTAAGATAGGCTTCTTTCAGTTTCTGTCTACCAAATCCACTGACAAGGCTTTAGTCAGCCCAAGGCTATAGTAGCATCCTTGTTTCTTTCTGTGTTCCTTTCTGTTGAAGAGCGTAGGCTCAAAACGCTAAAGACTTTCTCTATTCTCGAGTGTTATACTAATACATCCATTTTTTGTCTACACCACCTGTCTTCGTCTGTTGGTTTTTCATGAATTCTTCCTATAGTTGGAGATACTTGCCCAAAGTGCCATGCAGCCAGGACTGAATTTGAACCATGTGATCAGGAAGCAAACACCTTACCACACAGCCACACCTGCACCTACCAGTACTGGTGATGGAGAAAATGGTAGTGGTAGTAGGTAGTGTCTTACCATATTCTTCATACAATAAAGACTGTAGTTTCTGGAGTGTGTATTGATCTTGGCCAGATGGATCCACTTCAAACTGGATCTGGCAAAGCTTCAACCATAGGTAATCTTCTGTTTTATCTGCAATTTCTGCATGTGCTTCTAATGGATCTGACTGGCTGATAACACTGTACACAGCTCTGTAAAATATATAGACAAGATGTGAAATATATGAGACAGAAAAGCAATACTGACTGAGCAAATTTGAGAAAGATAGATGGTGCTGTAACTACATCATAAGCAAACCAAATGTGGGGCATATACCTACTAAAGATAGTAATAAAATATCCCTAAAATCATATTCTATTCTCCTAAAGCAAGGATATAATGGAATATGTAGTCTTGGCTATACAAAAGATAGGCTGTTTATGGTTGGTTATCACCATCATCCTTAGTTTAATACTGAGGAGGTTTGGCTAAGTGCGTAATACAAAATTCTTTTCACACCTTGGAGTCTCTACATAGTTGCTTAACCTGCTAGAAACAGCAACCAAATCTCCCTTAAATCCTTCTGTACAGGTTTATGAAAAAAAAAAGAAAAAAAAGAAAACATCAGATAATGTAGTTCCCATGCTGTTAACATGGGATTTTAATTGAATGTTTTTATTTAGATCACTTTAAAACAGGGATTTTGTATTAAAGAACTAGAGGGTAGTATCAGGTGCATTGGTATCAAAATAAATGTTCTTATATATATAAGGACCAATCCTCTCAAGCTGTGACCAAATCTTGCTACTTCAATGGTTTCACGACAATGTAGCTTCACATTTCCCTCAAACGCAATATACAGTTGATGTTTCGTGCAGAGTAAACTACCTTTTAGTCAAAAATTTCATAAAATTCTTCCATCTGTTTTACAATTTATTTAAAAATAAACAAAATTTAACAAAACAAGCCAACAACAAAATAAAAAATATAAAAACAAGAATATTAAACCCAAAATGGTAGTTACCTTTTGTAAGAGTCAGAGCTATTTTTGATGGTTCTGCGGTAATAATGACGAACTTTGGTCTGTGTGCTTGGCCCAAGGCTATAAATAGACAATACATGGAGTCAGTTTAATATTACAACTGCATGTGTGTGTGTGTGTGTGTAAAAGCAATAAACATTAGCAAGAACAAGAACAAATTTTGACACAGGAAAGAAAAATATAAGGGGTGGTGGTGAGAAAAGGAAATAAATGTTGGAAGGAAAGAGAAAGGGAGGAAGACAAAAAGTAAGAAACAAGGAGGAATGCTGTCCTATGGGATGGGGAGTTTGGAAGGGAAGATGTGGGTGTATAGATGCATATATATATCAGAGTGTATTTGTATCTGAAAGTGGGGAAGAAGGGGAATGTTGTGTGTGTGTGTGTGTGTGTGTGTGTGTGTAAAAAAGACAAGATGGTTAATGAATAGAAATATCTGTTGTAAGTTAAGGGTGTGAGTATGCAAGGGAGATGTGGCCAAATGGTGTGTGAGTGTGTGTGGAAATTGTGTGGAGAATGTGTACAACCGGCACTCTGTCAGTTGTGATAAGGGTTCCACTTGATTCAATAAACGGAACAGCCTGCTCATGATATTAACAGGCAAGTGGCTGAGCACTCCACAGATACACATATCCTTATCATCATCATCGTCGTTTAATGTCCGCTTTCTATGCTAGCATGGGTTGGATGATTTGACTGAGGACTGGCGAACAAGATGGCTACACCAGGCTCCAATCTGATTTGGCAGAGTTTCTACAGCTGGATGCTCTTCCTAACGCCAACCACTCTGAGAGTGTAGTGGGTGCTTTTACGTGCCACCGGCACGGAGGCCAGTCAGGTAGTGGTGGTGCAGGTGGGGCTGCATGCAAGAAAGATGCAAATGGAACAGAAGGATAAAGTGGATAATTCTAGAGCAGGCAGGAACCTCTACCAAACAAAGGCGAAGAATTTCAAGTGGGATGAAAAATACAGAAAATAATTCTTTGAAAATTGTCATTATTTCTCTGCAATTATATATATATAGAGATGATAAAAAACAGAAAACTTCTACAGTAAATATTCATGCTATATTACTATTTACTTTTCACTGTACTACTAATTGCTTATGTATATAGTCATCAACAGGTGCAAGAGATCTCATCTACAGGCATAAATATATACATATATTAGAAGGCCTGCAGGATGAGAATAAGCAGTTAACATGTAACAATAGATCTAACAGGGACAAACCTTCTGTCATTCTTCATATATTCTGTAATAATTTCTGGGAAATCTTTTAACTGCTGGCTGAAATATTAAGAAAAAGAATAAAATATACAATTATATTGATTTAATTGTTTGTTTATATACATATCTAAATCATCATCGTTTAACGTCCATTTTCCATGCTGCGAGACTGGCATCGACCACGTTCGGATGGTGCTTCTTACATGTCACTGGCACGGGGAGCCAGTCATGCAGCACTGACAACCCACGCTTGAATGGTGTTTATTACATGCCACTGGCACAGGTACCAGTTAGACGGGACTGGCATCAGCCACAAATACAATTTCCATTTTGATTTCGATCCTGATTTGTTTTTATTTATATATATATATATATATATATGTGTGTGTGTGTATGTGTATATATATATATATATATATATATATCATCATCTCATTTAACGTCTGTTGTCCATACTGGGATGAGTTGGACAGTTTGACTGGGCTGGTACACTGGAAGGCTGCGCCAGACTCCAGTCTGATTTGGCATGGTTTTCTACGGCTGGATGCCCTTACTAATGCCAACCACTCTGAGAGTGTAGTGGGTGCTTTTTACGTGCCACCGGCACAGGAGCCAGTCAGGTGGACCTGGCATCGGCCATGTTCAGATGGTGCTTTTTATGTGCCACCGACACAGGGGCTAATAAGGCGGACCTGGCATCGGCCACGTTCAGATGGTGCTTTTTATGTGCCACTGGCATGGGAGCCAGTCAGGCAAACCTGGCATCACCCACATTTGGATGGTGATTTTTACGTGCCACCGGCACAGGGAATAAAACACCAATACTGGGTAGAATCAACTACAATCCAATCCACCAGTTACCTCAGGTTGTTCACAACTCTTTCTCTAAAAAGCAATATTAAACCAGTTGTGTTAATAACATCCAAGATACTCACCTACTTTTGTTAACAACTTCCTGAACTGCATCTAAGTCACCACAACGGAGACAATAGTAAATCACAGCCCAGACTGGATGACCATCTAATAATCCATCCTAAAAATAGATTTAAAACAAAGAGAAATCATCAATTTTTAACATCTATCTTCCTTCCTGGCATAGATTGGACATTTTGACAGGATCAAATAGACTGTCTTGAGTTTCATGGTTTCTACACACACAAACACACACACACAAGGCTTCTTTCTGTGTCTATCTCTCAAATCCACTCTTAAGGCTTTGACTGGTCTGGGTTTAGAGCAGAAGACATTTGCTCAAAGTTCCACACAGCAGGACTGAACCTGAAATGATGTGTTTGGGAAAGAAACATTATTTTTCAGCAAGTTTAAATGAGTAAAATATACTGATTTGAGTTGGTTAGGGAAAAATTCCAATTCCCTGTAACAGGATTTGAAATAATGAGTTATGTCTTAAGTAGCCTTGCACTTCACTGAAGAGTATAATATACTCTTGTGAATGAAAGAGTACACTCTTTCATTCAATATGACTCTCACTTTGGCAAAATAGAAATGAGAGTGGCTGGAATGAACTGTGGAATGACCACATCTGTCAGGATCCAGCTCAATAACAATACTGGAATTCAGTATTTCAAACTATTGAAACATTGAATTATGCAATGATCTCATTACTTACAGAGGTGAGGTGTTACCTAAACATGGTACTTATTTAAAGTTAGATGAACTGAACTAGCAAAGTTTAAGTATCTTGTCTACAGACAGTGTTTAGTGATTGGAGAGAGAAACATCAATCTTTGACTGATACTCTAACTCATCATCATCATCGTCTAACGTCTGCTTTCCATGCTAGCATGGGTTGGACGATTTGACTGAGGACTGGTGAGCCAGATTTTCTGGCAGTTTCTACAGCTGGATGCCCTTCCTAACGCCAACCACTCCGAGAGTGTAGTGGGTGCTTTTACGTGCCACCCAGCACGAAGGCCAGTCAGGAGGTACTGGCAACAGCCACGCTCGAAATGGTGTATTTTACGTTCCACCTGCACAGGAGCCAATCCAGCGGTACTGGCAACGATCTCGCTTGAATGTCTTTTCACGTGCCGCTGGCACAAGTGCCAGGAAGGTAACGTTGGTAACGATCACGCTCAAATGGTGCTATTTACATGCCACCGGCATGGAAGCCAGACAGCTGGTGCTCTGGTAACGATCATGCTCGGACGGTGCTCTTAAACCTTTTTCATTCATGACCCCATTTTTCACAACCCCAGGTATTAAATATGCATTTGTGAAATAACATATAAACTGAAATTCAACTGTTTGAATTTAATTTTCATGACCCCAAATGGGGTCATGACCCATAGTTTAAGAAGCGCTGCTCTAACTCATTGCTGATTCTCTCATGATTTCATATAAAGAAAATATGTAATTACTTCTCCGCGCATTGGTGTAGGGTATTTAACATTCAAGAAACTCCTTATCAAACTGTAGGTACCAGGTTTGCCTCCACGCTTGGCCTTGTATAAATTCTCATACACCATAGTTGTGACATATTTTACATACCTGAAAAGAATCGAATAATGATCCCATCATCATTAACAGCAGCAACAAACAAAAAAAATAATAAAAACGAATTTGAAAATTAATTAAAATTAGCAAAAACGAAGTTTAATTATTGAAGATTTCAACTCACATGTGTTCAAGGTATTTTCTAGCTTGACCTACAAATGCTTGGAGCAGTTTCTTATCCTGTCGAGGTGGACCAGCACTAGATGTTACCATTGGAACATTTACCATGAATTCAACCATAGACCACAATTTATCGATTACCAGCTGAAATATATATAAAAAAAAAAAAATAAGGTCAACCAATTTCTATGATAATGATTTCAACTTCCTTCTCATATAATGATTAAAGGACTAAGTTGAGAATTGAAATCATTCAACTGATCGTCATTATCATTTCAGTGCTTGAACATCAAGTTTTTCATGCTTACATGGCTCTGGTAGAATTTGTTGAGACAGATTTTCTACAGCCAGATGCCTTTCCAGTTGCAAAATTCTCACTTGTTTCCAAGCAAGGCAATATTTCTTCGGGAACAAATGGTGCTACCTGTATGACAGCGATACTTGTTTACAACTATGATGTAATGTCAAGGCATGGAGACACAAGCACACATAGCCTATTCATCATTTAACGTCCGTTGTCCATGCTGGCATGGGTTGGACAGTGTGACCAGAGCTGGCAAGCTAGCAGGGCTACACCAGACTCCAGTCTGATTTGGCATGGTTTCTAGAGCTGCAAGCCCTTCCTAACACCAACCACTTTACAGATTGTAGTGGGTGCTTTAATGTGGCACTGCATGGGTGCTTTTACATGGCACTGCACAGGTACTTTTACATGGAACCACACAGCTGCTTTTATGTGTCACCACACAGGTGCTTTTACATGGCACCAATAATAAGTGACAGGCTTCTTTTGTTTTCTATCAACCAAATCCAATCGCAAGGCTTTGGCTGGCCCTAAGGCTATAACAGAAGACACTTGCATAAGGTGCCATGCAGTGGGACCAAACTTGAAATTAGCCATGTTTGTGCCTTTGTAAATCATTAGTAAATAGAGATTATTATACATTTATTAACACATGAAAACAGAATTTACAGATTGAATAAGCAACTCTTCAGCATTTAAACTAGCCATATCTAGCCCAACAATTCTGCTTTATGCTCAAACCAGCCAGATCCAACCTCTCATAATTACCCTACAATGTCATTCTAAAACTATACAATCACATCATGAGAGCAATCTTAATGCAAAAGGGTTACAAAAAAATGACACAGATGAAAAGAATTTGGTAAGTTAGCATAAAAACAGATTGTATAAATCATTTAAAAGTTAAATAGAAAAAACAGAGTTTGAAAAAACATTATTTGTCAAAAATGAATGTTATTTAAGGATATGCAATTATGACATCGAAAGTTTGACATTTTTAATGAAAAATAAAACAAATTATAGTTAGCAGGAATATTCAGAAAAATCACAAAAAGCAATGCTCCATAAAGTGGTTGACATTAGGAAAGGCATCCAACCATAGAAACAATACCAAAGCAGACAGTGAAGCTTGGTGCAATCCTCTGGCTTGCCAGCTCCTGTCAAACCTTCCAATCCATATCAGCATGAAAAACCTACATTAAATAATGACATTAGTACAGTCTTTGAAAAAAGAAGACTTACCTTATCTCCTAAGGAATTAGCAGCTTCCATGAATAAATCCTGCAAACTCAGGCGAATGCCACCTTCAAGGACTTTTTTGTTATATATATAAACCTAAAATGCATAAAACAATGTGTCACAACAAGTATATCTTTATGAGAAAGCCCTTTTGATATGCAAGTTATTTTTCTCTTATAAGTTATACTCCTGCTTTAGTTAAAATATCTACATACACTACTCAGATTTAAGCTACCCCTGCAGGTGTAAATTATAATTTAATTAAATACACACATTGTAGGTGTATGGCTGTGTGGTTATGAATCTTGCTTCCAAGCCACATGGATTTGGGTTCAGTCCCACTGCATGGCACTCTGGGTGAGCTGGTAGCCAGAAATTGAAAGAAGTCTTTGATGTGCATGCGCGCGTGTGTGTTTATGTCTCCTTGTCGTGACATCATACAATAATTGAAAATGAGTTGTCACTGTCATACAAATGGCATCGTTTGTTTTCAATCTCCTGTAGAAACACATCCAGCCATAGGCTTTGATTAGCCCAGTGCCACAGTGGAAAATACTTGCCTGAAGTGTCACACAGTGGGACTGAACCCAACACTGTTGTTAGGAAGTGAACTTCTCAACCACACAGCCATGCCTGTTAATATAAATCCTAACATGAGCCTGGAGAAGGCAACAGATTAAACTTCTTTAGTCATATCTTACATAAAGAGTGAAAGAGTGTTGAGTGGTGCCACAACAACCCAATAGGTTACTAATAACCTTACTACCCTATATAGCAGGTTATGTGTCAATATTACTGGTGTTCTGATACTTCAAACAGGAGCATCACTTCAAAAGCGTGTTTAAATTTGACTTCAAATCTTTATTAAATATTTTAAAAGGTGAAAAAATTTCAAAGGAAGATTACCTGACTAGCATAAGCCATTTCTACATTGTTCAAAGCACTGCGTCCCTGCATGCTAATGGCATCAGATAAAAGACTTTGCTGGAATTTACAAAAAAAGATAATAAAAATATTTTTAATCTTCTGTACAACAAAACAAGGTCATTAGTAAAAATTAGCAATAAAACAACATAAATTACAAAGCATTAATAAAACTTTATATCAATTAATTCATTCATTTTCACTTTAGTTACTGTATTTTCTGGCATACAAGTTGACATAGTTATATGCCAGTGGAACGTAAAAGGTACTATTCGAGCGTGGTCATTGCCAGTGCCACCTGACTGGCTCCTGTGCTGGTGGCACATAAAAACAACCATTCAAGCGTGAGTGATGCCAGTGCTGCCTGACTGGCTCTTGTGCCTCTGGCACATAAGAAGCACCATTTGAGCGTGGTCGATGCCAGTGCCTGTGGCACATAAAAAGCGCCCATTACAATCTCGGAGTGGTTGGCGTTAGGAAGGGCATCCAACTTTTAGAAACCTTGCTAGATCAGATTGGAGCCCGGTGTAGCCTCCTAGCTTGCCAGTCCTCAACCAACCCATGCCAGCATGGAAAGCAGATGTTAAACAATGATGTTGTTGATGTAGCGTAAACATTCAAACATTTTCACGATATTTCCATATCTTGCATTTCACATGCAGTTTTTGGTCCTATAAAGTTGTCTTGGTGTATAAGCCAACATAACCGTTTTTGGTTGTAAATTTTGGTCAGAAAAAATTCAACATGTATTTTTCAACAGAAAATACAGAAAACATACAATCACCAATGACTTATCATCATAAAATTCCTAACATAAGAACAAGGAGAAACATAATTATATCAACCCAAATATATGACTGGTACTTTATTCCTATCAACCTGGGAAGTGATGGCAAACCTGTGACTCACTACAGGTTTTAAGTGAGATGCTGTGGAGTTCCATCTGATAGCGTTGTGAGTGTTTATTGAGCGAAAACACCTAAAGCTCCACGAGGCTCTGGCAGGGGATGGTGGCGAACCCTGCTGTACTCTTCCACCACAACTTTCTCTCACTCTTACTTCCTGTTTCTGTTGTGCCTGTAATTCAAAGGGTCAACCTTGTCACACTGTGTCACACTGAATATCCCCGAGAACTACGTTAAGGGTACACATGTCTGTGGAGTGCTCAGCCACTTGCACGCTAATTTCACGAGCAGGCTGTTCCGTTGATCGGATCAACTGGAACCCTCGACGTCGTAAGCGACGGAGTGCCAACAACAAGACCATCTGATAAAAGAGTAGACTGAAAAATATTCCCTGTAATATCATGTTATAAAAAACATATCCATATCTAAAACATGTGTATGTATACATATATTTTAGTGACACTCCAATAAAAGGATTCTTAAAAAAGAAATTTAAAACATCAATATGCTTTGATAACAAGGGTCATCAACTGTTTAGAACAAATCAGGCTGGTAGTATTCATGCTTCTTCAAGCTATATATAAAGTGGAAGTTTAACTCAATATAGCAAATAAATGAATGGGCCTCATGGAGGCGAGATGACTGAGTTCCTCTCAAGAAATGGACCTCATGGAGACAAAGTGGCTGAGCTCCTTTCGAGTGTTGGGCAGAGACTGGTGTTACGCAAATAGCACCCGTGCCGGTGGCATGTAAAAGCACCCATTACACCCTCAGAGTGGTTAGCATTATGAAGGGTATCCAGCCATAGAAAACCATGCCAAATCAGACTGGATCCTGGCACAGCCTTCCAGTATGCCAGCCCAGCCAAACCTATGCCAGCAAGGATAATGGACGTATGATGATGATGATGAATACTAGCAAGGATTAAGCAGTGTCTCCTTCTTATTTTGCAATACCTATTTATAGATAGATAGACCAAACAGTTAAAAACCTAAATGTCCTCTCAGAAGATTATTTGGTGTCTCTTAATTGGTACCTCATTGACTAAGTTCCATGCTCTCTTTGTGTGAGTACTTTAAATTAATATTTTAACTGATTAACAGAACAAATAATTACAAATTTCCAATGAAACAAGCACTTACTACTAGCATTTATGATGACAAGAGTGACAAGGGAGCGTCTCTAATTTAGTGCAGAACAAATATAGCAAGGGATTTCATTCAAACAGCACAGACTTTTCAGTTTTCTGGTTAATGTTTGCCTCCTTCATTCACACACACAAAGGTCGGGTGGGAATAAACACGAACAATAAAACTTGCAATACATGAGTATACTTTAATCAGTTAAACTGTTACAAAATTGCCTCAAAGGTCACTTATCAAACTAGAAGGTATAAAGAGAGAGAAGGAAAAGAAAAACAAAGATAACAAGAATTTAAAATATTTGTTTTTATAATGAATATCATCATCATCATCATCGTTTAACGCCTGCTTTCCATGCTAGCATGGGTTGGACGATTTGACTGAGGACTGGTGAACCAGATGGCTACACCAGGCTCCAATCTGATTTAGCAGAGTTTCTACAGCTGGATGCCCTTCCTAACGCCAACCACTCCTAGAGTGTAGTGGGTGCTTTTATGTGCCACCGGCACGAAGGCTAGTCAGGATACTAAAGATTTTATACTGTCTCACTTCAACATTGATGAATCTGCCATTTAAAAGACGGTCCTGTGAAAGAAGTTGCCTTTGTATGTTCAATAATACTACAACCAGATCAAAAGTGTGGCACATTATTGCACAGAAGAACTTACCTCAGTTTCCTGAGAATAATCCAACATTTGGTGTCCTGTTCCCAACAAAGCATTCAACATTTTCTGCTTTTCTCGTTCCCACTCTTCTTCCATTGATCCCCATAGTCTTTGTTCACAGGTCTCTAAAGTCTGCAGCATAAAATCAAACATCTTAGACCATTCTACTAAAAAGCATCATGTAAGCACTATCACACATATAAACCAACATTACAATTTTAAGATTCACTTTTGCATGCATGGGACGGACAGAGTTATCATCATCATCATTTAACTGACATGGGTGGGACGGTTTGGCGGGGGCTGGCCAGGCATGAGCCTCTCCCAGGCTTCTGAATCTGTTTTAGCATGGTTTTTACGGCTGAATGCCCTTCCTAACACCAACCACCCAGCAGAGCAGGCTGAATGCTTTTTACGTGGCACCAGCACAAGCAAGGTTAGTTTTGGCATGGTTTTTACAGCTAGATGCCCTTCCAAATGCCAACCACTTTACAGTGCGGACTGAATGTTTTTTTACATAGCACCTGCACTGGCAAGGTCATCAAGTAATGTTGCAAGACAAGAAACCTTTGAGGGGGGGAGGTGGCATTGGAGGAGGTGATCTTGTGTCAGATGGTGAAAGGTTAGAGTGTGACAGAGAGACAGAAACAGGTGTCTTGCTGTAGAGGAGGTACATGGTTACCCAGCCAGAGAGCGGAAGAGAAAGAGAGAGGGGAAGAGAGAGAGGAAGAGAGAGAGAGAGAAAAAGAGAAAGTAAGAGAGCAAATTTTCTACAGCCAGATGCTCTTCCTGTTACCAACCCCTAAACTTCCACAATGTAATATTGCTCATGACTAAACATATTCTCACAAAATACTGGAAACAAATGACACTGCTTGTATGACAGTAAAAAACATTTTACAACTCTCAAACTATGTCAATACAAGAAGACACAAACACTCGCACACATATACAATAGGTTTCTTTCAGTTTCCATCTACCAAATCCACTCACAAGACTTTAGTCAGCTCAGGGCTATAGTAGAAAACCCTTGCCAAGGTGCTAACCAGTGAGACTGAACCCAAGACCATGTGGTAGAAAAATAAATTCCTTGGTTACGCATTCACATCTGCACATTTTTTTTTATCCAATACTAAATACTCAGCCAAAAGCTAATTATTCCTTATTAACATTAATTAAAAGCTTTGTAAATGTTATCACTCATAACCTATCCTTAAATCATAACATACTGACATCAGAATTTTGTAAATGAAAGTAAAATTCACAAAAAATTTTTAAAAATGTAAAATATTTACATTAACCATTCGTGCCAAAATTTTTCTAGTGAATGAAATTACTTGAAAATTCACAGACACTATTATTTTGACCTAAATTAACAACTGAAAACAATTTCATTGAAATCCGTTTGATACAGACTGCATACACGTTAAGAACATGTTTCATTCTTTGATACAGATCATACACAAATCACAATTTGTATCAAGTATTTGTTTTATATCCTTATAAATTAAGTGTCAGTTTAAATGGACGATTGGCAGGAATGGGTTAATGGGTTAAACAAAATACAGAAGTCATAAATAAAATAAATTCACTCACATTTTTCCGAGCGTTCTCGATAACGGTAAGTAAAGCATTCTCCCGTTCATTCTTAAGGAATCCCTGAAGAAAATATCAAAAATATATAAATATCAATAGTTTTAATTGTATAAACGTATCATATTCTTTTATTTTTTTTATTTGTTTCAATCATTTGACTGCAGCCTAGCTAGAGCACCACCTTTAGTCGAACAAATCGACCCCAGGACTTATTCTTTGTAAGCCCAGTACTTATTCTATTGGTCGCTTTTGCAGAACCGCTAAGTTACAAGGGACATAAACACACCAACATCGGTTGTCAAGCAATGGTGGGGACAAAGAGACACACAAACATATACACACACCCACACACACGACAGGCTTCTTTTAGTTTCCGTCTACCAAATCTACCCACAAGGCTATAGTAGAAGACACTTGCCCAAGGTGCCACCTGTGCCTATATAAATATCAATTATATAAAGGAGGAGTCAAATGATATGTTACATAATAGGTTACAAAGATCAAATATTTAATTAAAACTGATTATAATTAACATTACCTCAATATCAGTGTCTCGTACAGGTTCAAGGGGTTCAAATGCCTTCTTAGCAGTCAGAGTATCAAGGCGTTGAGACACCTTTGAGACATCATATCCTTGGCTCCCAAGTACAAGAGAACTAGAAATAGAAAAAAAAAAAAAAAATAGAAAGCAGAAGAGAACAAATAATTTGTATGCATGGCTGTGGGGTTAAGAAACTTGCTTCCCAATTACAGGATTTCAGGTTTAATCCCACTGTGCAGCACCTTTGATAAGTGTCTTCTATTAAAGCCTCAAGCCTTGAGAGTGGATGTGGTAGATGGAAACTGAAAGCCCGCCATATACATATATTTATATTTGTCTGTTTGTGCCTTCTTGTCTTAGCACTATGGAGTGTCACCCATCTCTAATATTCTGTGAAAACATGCCTGGCCATGGGGAAATATGATCTTGCTTGAAAATGGGTGAGAGTTGGTGTATAAATCTGCTTCAATAAACTCTTCTAACCTATGCAGGTATGGAAAAGTAGTTATTAAAACAACAATGATGATTGATATAAATGAGTTCATGCTTGTTAGATTCATCAGTTAGGTGGGAGTAGCTTTAACTGAGGAGACACAATGAGGTTGAAACACCACAGTGTCTCAAAAATAACAATCAGATATTCACATTTAAATCTACCAGAACATTATTTTCTACTCTAGACACAAGGCCCCAAATTTTTGGGGTAGGGGGCCAGTCGATTAGATCGACCCAGTACACAACTGGTACTTGATTTATCGACCCTGAAAGGATGAAAGACAAAGTCGACCTCAGCAGAATTTGAACTCAGAACGTAAAGACAGACAAAATACCACTAAGCATTTCGCCCGGCATGCTAACATTTCTGCCAGCTCGCCACCTTAATCTACAAGAACATATTAAGAATGAAATGATACATTACAGTTTAGATTCTCACTGTCCTGTATGCATGAAGTATTTAAAAAAAAAATAATTTTCTAACTATTTCTGCATGCTAGCATGAATGATGCATCATCATTATCATCAAGATTGTTTCTTTTTTTGTCTGTTTTTCCTTGCAGGTATGGGTTAAGTGAAATTTGTTGAAGCAGATTTTCTATGGCCATACGTTCCTCCTGCCACCAACCATAACCCATTTTTCAAGTGACATATTTTCATTTTGTTGGTCCTGACACACTGAAACTAACAAAGCTGCTGAAAGTACTGGACTTTTGTTTCATGAAGAATGTAAACATCATAGTTTTTGCACAAGTGGCTTTACTGATGAAATGTGGAAACAACATGAACATATACAGATACCTATACAGTGGGTCAGAGGATACTAGTATAAGCAAAGAATTAGTGCTTGGACTAGTCAGATTCTTAAATTCCAACATACTAATCAGGATAAAATATATGACTATTCCTGTCCTGCCATCTATAATTCTTTATCCATTTTTTGTCTATATATATATATATATATATATATATATATATATATATATATATATATATATATATCATCATCATCATCATCATCATCGTTTAACGTCTGCTTTCCATGCTAGCATGGGTTGGACGATTTGACTGAGGACTGGTGAAACCGGATGGCAACACCAGGCTCCAGTCTGATTTGGCAGAGTTTCTACAGCTGGATGCCCTTCCTAACGCCAACCACTCAGAGAGTGTAGTATATATATTATATACTTTATTATTAAAGCTGCAAAAACATCACAAAAAACTACTCAAAGTTTCACATTCCCATTCATCGAACAGCTTTGATTGAGAATATATATATATATATATATATATATATATATATATCCAAAATAGAGATGTGCACCAATGTTCCACGTGATAAGCTTGATAATTGTTAAGGGATTTCTCAACATAAAACCAATGATAGCCTTAATCCATGAATAAAGAATTTTCATCTACCAAATGCAGTATTGAGTACTCATTCTCATTGTTCAATATTAACATATAAATATATATATAAAACAGGCTTTCTCAGATTCTGCTCCCAATTTCATTCTCAAGGCACCAGCCAGCTCAAGATTATAACAGAAGACACTTACCCAAGGTGCCATGCAATAGGACTGAACCCGGACAGTGGCTGTGAAGTGAATTTTGTAACCACACAGTCACGTCTGGGCAGGCAAAATTCAAATATTTTCATTTTGTTAAAACAATTTTTCTTTACATATGGATATCCTTCCTAACAACTGAACTGTAATGTAAAAATGAAAATTATTAGCAGTCAAGTAGACTGAGACAAGCAGAGTTTAGTACTTTACCTAGAGGCACAGCTCAGCACAGTAGTTTTGGACATGGTTTGACTGAACTCTTGATTACCTGGTTAGGAGTTCAGCATCTGAACAACAGAGGCACCTGTACCTGTTAAAAGTGAAAAGAATCATAACAAGTTTAGATTACTTACGCTTTTACTTTCATTGTTTCCTTGTTTACAGGAGCTACTTGTGAGAGGAGGGTTTGACATTCTTTAAGAATCTGGCGTGGATTACGTTCTACTCTGGGAAGGTCCATCCCAATATCAAGCTCAGCAGTCATTTGTTCAGCCTGCTGTAGCAGATCACCAAAACCTCCTCCGTCAATATTCATCTTGAATCTTTTGTGTCAACCAAATTCAACTGGAGGCAAAAAGAACATGAAAATTTTTTATAATTTTAAATCACAATTGAAAGCAGGTATTTCTGTAATGAATCATCATCATTGTTTTCACATCTACTTTTCCATGCCTGTATAGATCAGATGGGATTTTCTGAGGTAGAATTTCTACAGTCAAAGCCCTTCCTGTTGCCAATCCTTACATGTTTCCAAGCAAGATATTTCCCCATGGTCAGACATGTTTTTCATGGAAGATTGGAAACAAATGAGACCACTTATATGATGATGCTTGTCATACAACTATCATATGATGTTAAGACAAGGAGACACAATCACATGCATATATAATGAGCTTCTTTAGTTTCCATCTACCGATTCCACTCACAAAGCTTTGGTAGGAAACAAACTTCTTAACCACACAGCCATGCTTGCACCTAGTTACTTATTTCTTCAATATATTATACTTTAATTCATTGAAGAAAGAGAAATTCAGAGAACCTAGTTAAAAATTTAGACTCATTAAATATCAAGAATAGAGTAACTAAGTCACATGTTCCTACAATACATTTGTTACTAATTTTTCCAACTGCATCATTGTAACACATCACTGCTTTAATCCAAGAGAACTCTCACTCACAAGTAATAGGTAATGTTTGACACTTTGAAGTCAGTGATAATTAGGTCCTCCAGGCCCATGTTTTTCCTGCAGTTTTTCAAGTGGAATATCACTGCATCAAATTTACATCGGAGATCTGTGAAGGCCATAAACACAGTTCCTTCCTCCAGCTCAATCCAGCTTAATATATACCTTGTACATGTTTCAGTCATTGGACTACGGCCCAACTGGGGTACCACCATGAAGGGTTTAGTTGAACAGATTGCTCCCAAAGTTTATTTTATTAGTCACTTTCTCAACGAACCACTAAGAGGGACGTAAACAAACCAATACAAGTTGTCAAGTGATGCTGAGGACCAAACAAACGTTTTCTTTTTGTCGCAAATTGGTGCTAATGCCTAAATAACACTTTATAGCTCTTTCATTTATAACTTAAGCAGTCAAAAACAGAAATATATTTTGCTTGTTTGTACAATAACAAGGTATTTCTGTTTCGTGAGCTGCTTCTGAACATCTACGACTGACTCAAAAATAAATGTCACACCTACTTCAAAATTAACTTTAGCAAGGGTATCCCACTATTACAATATTTTCTTTTATTAACAATTCATATACAAATCACTGAAAACTTACACACGCAGATTTTACATTTAGAAAACATTTTAAAGCATGGAAAATGGGAGGAACAACCTGTATGCAATGTGTCGGGATTTCCCCCCCATCTAAATAAGAATCTGAAGGGCCAAACTGGAAACATCTTGATCACTAAAAGTTCAAATATCTGGTCACCTGAAGATTATGCAAGACTTTTTAGTTTAAACTTTTTACTTCCTACTCGAAAGGATGCAAAAAAAAATCTTTGACCAGAAGCATGCTACATTGTTGATAAAAGATTATATGTTGTCAGAATAACTAGAGTGTTAAGTAGATTTCGATTAATATTAATGTTCTATTTTAATCTCTTTTTGATATATATGTATGAATGTAATATATATATATATATATATATATATATATATATAATCATTATATATGAATGTTACCTTTCAAAAAGAAAGGCAGCCTGGACAAGAGCCGCTTATAACTTGAAATAATAAACCCACAAGACATCAGTGCATTCTACCAGTGGTACCCTCTCCATACGAAGTTAGAAAGCAAATTCCATTTAGTTAAAATTGAGTTATAACTTAATTAAAGAACAAATTAATTCAACAGAAAAACGAATAAATAAATATACACATGCATTCGAAGACCCCCGGCTAATTACAAATTGTCGGTCGAACTGTACAGACTGACAGGTTATTTTCAGTAAATAACAAAAGAAATCGTTGAAAATACAAATATTATGTTGTAGCAAATGTTACAACCACGAGGACTTACATTTAATATAAAACACACGTTTTCTACTCGTCTTCAACTGATTTCAATTTGTCAAGAAACCGCCATACACGTTGTTATTGGAAAGCTAACTTTATATTTAAAGAGTTCGTTTCATAAGGGAATATAACCACGTACAGCTTTACTTGAAATCCGCGCCGCTTTTTTCCGATATTAATTTATTTTCATAAATAATTATCGGTATTCTGTATTTTTTTCGTTCAAAAAAATTTTTAGAGCATTAAACTTTTTAAAACATTTATTCCTGTTAATTGGTGTTCACAATAATTAGAAACATCTCATGTTTTAATTTTTCTTCTAATGTTTAGCAGCCAGTGCGCGCATAATTCTCATGATGTACTTTTCTACCTACTGTGACAAAAGTATGTGCACATTGACTGTATAATGTGTATCATTATGAATTACTACATTGTTTTAGGTAATTAACCTAGTGTGCACACGTTTAATTCCTTAATGCGCTACCTGCAAAATGTGTGCGTTCGCTCACAAGCGCATTTCGTATAGTACTGTTGCTTAATTTTTTTTTTTTTCATGATACATTGAAGATCAAATAAAAAAAATTATTGGCACATTTCACAATTAGAAAAAAAAACAATACAAATAAACTATACTTTAAAGTTAAAAATTTAGAAAAAAATATGATAAAAACTATTGCGTAGTTTGTTTTATTAATCATATTTGTGAATAACAAAACTGAGAACAACGTTTTTCAAGACACTCAAGCATTAGTATAGATTTTCTAAAACCTTAATATTTTTTAAAATCCGCGGTGCACCTAGATACCCCTTGCGGCGCACCGTTGGTGAATCACTGGCTTAGAGGGAACAGGTGATATTGATTTACTGTGGTAGCTGTTATATTTCTAATACATTTATAAATACATTCTTGGCGATCTCTCTCTCTCTCTCTTTCTTTCTCTCTCTCTTTCTTTCTCTCTCTCTCTCTCTCTCTTTCCCTCTTTCTCTCTCTCTATCTTTCCCTCTCTCTATCTTTCCCTCTTTCTCTCTCTCTCTCTCTCAACTGATATGCCGTTCTACAGGAAACATTTACCCGTTATTGATGGTAAATTGCCAGACATTCTAATGTTGATTTTCAGAATAAAGTTTAACTCAAATTTTGTTTGATTTTCTTCCTCCTGTTATTTATTTATTTTGTAAACGTGAATTAGTCTGGAGGAAGGTGTTGCTCCCATAGCCGTCAGGTTTATTTTCAACAAGTGCAAGTTGATGACTGTCGCATAAAAAGGGGAAAATATCGAAACGCAAAGGGTACTACTATTCTGGAAGAACGGGGTTGCATATAAAGGTTAATGCAGAATTTAGAGGAGTAAACGCAATAGGGTTAATACAAAACAGATGAGTTGAGTGGGCCTAAATGATGGCACAAAACTAGCTAGCACCAAGGAACAGTAGCTACGGAAGAATCAGTAGAAAAACGTCTTGATGAAACAGCATGTTTGTGGATCAGAAGTTCGAGTGTGTTTGTAAAAGACTCCATACGAATCACCGTTTTAATAAGTTAAGAAACTAACTCATACAGATTCTGAATAGGGAATTTTGAGCTATTCTTCAAATAAACCCTACTTTGGCTCTTTCAACAATGGGAAGCAGCTTCTCCCTGCTGTTCCAAAATGCACCATAAATGTGTGATTATATTGAGATCCAGTGATTGTAAGACCCAATACAAGTGGTTTGCTTCACTTTTTTATTCTTACAAATTTTGAATACAATTAACCATGTGAATTTGTGCATTAAAGTTCTAGAAAATTACACTAATATCAGGGAACAATATTTGTACCATGGGATGGACATGATCCATCTTATAAACCAAAATATTTGAGCTGTCACCCAGCATAAACTCACCCATATGTGGGATAAAAAGTGGGTGATAATTCATCAGAGAGGATGACATTGTTCCATTGAAATAGTCTTGACATAATTTTTTCTACTTACCAATATTGATAGAGGACAGGAAAGGTTTAGCAATTGTAGCCCTCGCATGGTACCTTGCTTTATGGAGCTCATGTCAAACAGTTTTGGTTGACACGAGACTAGTAAAGTGGCGGTTTAGTTCTGTTGTCACTTTTGCTGTAGTTCAGTTGTTTTTAAACACAATATATTTCATTATTATGTAGCCCTTCACTGCGAGCTTTGTTTTCCATTAAGAATTATGCTTACCAGAGTTGGTGTTACCTTGATTTTGGAATGTCAACATGATTTTAGTGACTGTACCTTTCAAAACATTAAACAATTCAGCAGTTTTAGTGAATGAAGCTCCGCTCCAACAATTTGTTCTCTTTGGAAATCAAACAGATCATGTAGTTCAACTTATTTAAATATAAAAATCTGCCAAAAAAAAAAAAAAATAGAGGGCTATATCATGAAGTACTAAGCATATACAGAATACATAAAGAATCTAAAAAAAAATCATATATAGAGAGAGACTAAGAACAATTTTGAGTTTTTCATATTGCCAATAGAAAAAATATCTAAATAGTGATGTTTCTATTATATTGTCCAACCCCTGTATATTATTATCATCATCATCATTATCATTCAGTGCCCTCCTTTCATGCTGACATGGATTGGACAGTTTGACAGGAGCAGGCAAGTCAGTAGATTGCATCAAGCACAACTGTCTGTTTTGTCAGGGTTTCTCTGGCTGGATGCCATTCCCAACACCAACCATTTCAAGGCATACTGAGTGCTTTCTCCATCACACCAGAACCAGAGAGGTTACCAAGTAACTTGTAAGACAAGCCCCCTCAAATGAAGGGGATGCAGTATCGAGGGATGTGGTTTTGCACCAGGTGATGGGAAGTTAAGGCATGAATATGAGTACAGAAATAGGTGTCTTGCAGTAGAGGAGATACCATGGCTACCCCTGTTGGAAAAGGAAAGGGAAGAGAGAGAGAAATGGTAAAGAGGATATTTCAGAGCACGCTCTCAAGTTACAGGTGTGTGTTTATGTATGTGATGTGGATTAGATGAGGTGAGCAGACAGGTTTGCGAGAGTGCATCATCATCATCATCATCGTTTAATGTCCGCTTTCCATGCTAGCATGGGTTGGACGATTTGACTGAGGACTGGTGAAACCAGATGGCTGCACCAGGCTCCAATCTGATTTGGCAGAATTTCTACAGCTGGATGCCCTTCCTAACGCCAACCACTCCGAGTGTGTAGTGGGTGCTTTTACGTGCCACCGGCACGAAGGCCAGTCAGGCGACACTGGCAACGTGCAGTTTGTACTAAATGGCCCCAAGACCTTCCTAGAACTGCAGCCTTTGGAATCCCATCCCCAACTATTCGTTTCCTGCAGATATTATCTACAGATTTTTAAAAAGTATATCAACTGCATCAGTTTGGGAAGGACTCTGCCTCTGACTAACTAATAATAATCTATTATAAGTAATGATTGGATCTACCAGTTGTCACACACATACATAAAACACACGCATATACATATACATATATAGTGACACACACATATTTGTGTGCACAAGTAGTTGATTTCATTGATCTCAACGTTCTACTTGCCAAGACAATTATCATCTCTCTCTCCCCTCCCCTTGCTCTTCTCTCTCTCCCCCTCCCCTTGATCCTCTTTCTCTTCATATAAATATATGTGTTATATATATATATATATAT
Organism: Octopus bimaculoides; assembly: GCF_046866305.1. Taxonomy (NCBI): domain Eukaryota; kingdom Metazoa; phylum Mollusca; class Cephalopoda; order Octopoda; family Octopodidae; genus Octopus; species Octopus bimaculoides. Next base: position 133,124,991 of record NC_142930.1, read on the forward strand.
ATATATATATATATATATATATATATATATATGTGTGTGTGTGTGTGTGTGTGTTCATGATAAACACATTCATGACACACGCACACTTTATATACATACAGACACAAAAATACACACACAAACATACACAGACACACACACACACAAATGTATATATAGATTGCCTCATCTTGTAAGATGATAGCTGTCTCACATTCAACCTGATTGTTCGGATTTACTTTCATCCTTGCATGTGAGCGAATGTCCATTGCCATATGATGTTATACAATACAAAACAGATCAAGAAATGAAAAGATGGAGAGATATCTGTATGTCATTGGATTTCAGTGACAAAAGCATCTACAACACTTCGGCCATTCTCTCAGTCACTACAACAGGTTCTAGTTCAAGCATTGAAAGATGGCCGGTACTATTTTGACAGCAAGTTTTATGCCTGGGTATCTTTCTTCTAGAAGAGTTACCTTTCCCAGGGCTTTGTCAAAAGTAGCAGGAGCCTCCATAACCATCATAATCATCATTTGATGACTGTATTGGATCATTATTTCAATGGCTGTATTATACCTCTGGTGCAGTAAGTGATGACAAACACTAGTATCAGTGCGTGAGTGAGTTGCTGGTGGCAAAAACATTGAAGCTTTATGCTTGGCTCTCTCTCCAATGTTGACTTTGCCACGTCTTGGAGAATAGAGAGAGAGATTCAATTGGAATTCGCTCTTAAGTAGTCGAGGTTGTCTCTCATGCCCTCCAGTGTGTAGTTTAGCAGTTACACCTTGTATGCTAGCAAAGGGGGAGCTAAACATGGTTGTTTGGAATGTTCTAGAACATTCAACAGGGGCAAAAACTGTAATTGGCGATGCCTGCTGGGTTCGGCTGCTCTACATTGATAAGGGGCAATACCCCGAAACTAGTCTGTAGATGCCAGACCAGCAAGGGGAAGCGGCTGACCTCCCCTGTTCGAAGGTTATAATGGACACAGGTTCGTGTGTCACATAGCTAGCTAGAGGCGATGGCCTCTCGGAGCTAATCAATGGCAGCATTCGTCCTATTTTTTTGGACTGCCATGTTGGCTTGGCAATAACTATTAGTAAAATGATAGATTATCAGATATGAGCAGTCATAGAACAATAAATAAATAAATAAATAAAAATAATTTTCAAAAGCCCACCCAGTTCAGTTACAGACCAATCTAAGAGCTTCTCTCTGGTCAGTAGACTTGCTAACATAACAGTGAAATCTCTTTCATATTTCTACCTTCTGTCTTAAAAAAAGGACACATTGCCAAAAATACCCCTAAAGATACTTTGTCTGAAAAATACATGTGATGGCCATGGCTGGAATGCTTTTGAACAAAAGTGTGTTCAATTAGGGTTGTTTAACAACAACGAACATGGTTTAGAGGTGATTATTTGCTTTTGGTCTGTAACTCATCAAATGTTAGTCACAAATAGAAGCAGGTTATTAAAAAGAGCATCGAAGCTTGAAATGTCTGCACTAAAAATCAATACACGTCCATATTAAACATCATAAATGTAATTTATACTAACTGAAGATTGTCCACAGTTTTGGCAACATTATCCCAGTCAAAGACTAGCTCTCTCAGAGACTCCTTCAATTGAATTTGGTTCTTTTATCCTTCTACAAGTTTCAGTTGTTGGACTGCTGCCATGCTGTTGCACTGTCTTTAACCTTTTCACATTCAGATTACGCTATCAAATGTAATGCATATTTATTCACATTATTTTAAATTAATCATGCAATATTTTATAGCTTTGAAGTTCAATGATGTGAGTTTCTATTTTCAGTATGACTTTATAGGGTAGGGGTGAGAAGCTGGATCTGGCCAGTTTGAAAGTAAAACAGGCAGAATATCTGGGTTGGATACGGCTGTTTTCATTTTGGTTAGCTGTTTTAAATGTTAAAAGGTTAGCTCTTATGTTATCATATTTCTGTTGGAATTTACTGCCTGTATTTCAAATGAATTTTGAAATAATGAAGAATTTAGTAAAATAACATTGTCATTATTGTGCTAGTGTTAGGGACCTCAATTAACATGGAATTTTGAAGGAAGGTTGTAATTTAGATAATTTAAATATATGAATTTTGCATCACAGAACCAAGTGGGGTTTCAGGCAAGTTTGGTATTGAAAATAGATCATATTAACTCTAGTATTAATATCAGTCTGATACTTATTTTATAGGTCTCTATTTGTTGAACTACTAAGTTACTGGATTTAAAGAGTCATAAAATAAACAACACTAATTGTTAAATGGTGTAAACATAAACTTAAACACAGACAGAAACACAAACAAACATTGATGCACGCACACACACACACACACACACACACACACACACTCACACTCTCACACACACACACTGATTGCAGCTTCTTGTCAGAAGACTGCCATCTCTTCATTGAGCCTGAACAATCACTTGCATCAGAAAATGGGTTGAACTCTAGAAACGTAACCACAAAAACAGCAAAGTGCAAGCACTGAAGATCAAGATAAGCAATTGTTATCTAAACCAGAGTTACATTAGAGACACACATCAACTATGTTGTCACTTTATCTGCTAGAAATAGCAGCCAAAATCCTACCATCTTAAACAAACAAAGGATATATTGAACAATGTAATCTGATTAAAAGAAGGATGGCCATGATAAGAATGCATTTAAATCAAGTCTGCTGAAATCAAAACTAACCTGGAGCTAAACAGCAACTCATGATAGTAAGATCAATAAGTAGTTAAATGCCATATAATTTTTTTTTTTCTGTAAGTTCCATGTGCTCCAAGTGTCATAATTTCCGTATGACATTAACAACAACAACAACAACAACAACTGCTATCATAATACATTGACTGTACTAGACATAATTATTTTTTGTGAAAAAGAGAAAATCATGATACTCAAGCAGTGCATAGAGACAATACTGCAAACTCTATTCCAGATATCAATCTACTGAGAAGTACTGATCGTAGAACTCACTGCTGCAAAAGCAGAAGCAGCAGCACTGTAGGATTGCTGAGAGTTGGTTTTAGACTGATAAATGAAATTTGTTCTATGACAGAAGCTACCTTTGATAGACAAATGTCACATCTAAAGGAAGAGTAAGCTCTCATTTGGTTTTGTTTTATATAACACAGTTTGCGAGCAATGGCGTCATTAGTTACGAGTTTTTAGCAGAGTGACAATGGAGAGTCAGTAGCTTGATATATCTCAAGGGACTTTGTTGCTAGAGTATTGGGTTTTTATTGTTTTATGTTTTCTCACCTGTGTTTATGTCCTTTAGTAATACACAGGTAAAAAATACACACATACATGCATGCATGTGTGTGTGTGTGTGTGTGTGTATAATGTTAAGGAAAAGAGACAGTAACACACACATACAAGCTTACACACAAGTACAAGCATGCACACACAAACATATACATACTTAGATACATACTTTTACACATATACATATATCTATGTATGTGTGTGTGTGTGTGTGTGTGTGTGTGTGTGTGTGTGTGTTTGTGTATGTATATGAATATCTATCTATCTATATATAATAATATAGATTTAATCAAAAGATTAAATGTGGTACTTAAAATGTTTGAGGCACCAGAATTTGGTAGGATAAAAACCAAAAACAAAATCAAGAGATTTGGTGAATAAAAATTTGAAGATAAGCAACAAAAATTCAATAGGTTCTGCTATAACCAATATATAAATATATATATATATATATATATATATTATTATTATATAGGTATTATTATATATATATGTGTGTGTGTATAAATATATGAGAGGCTTTGGTATCCAGAAGACCCAAAAGGCAGGTAAGGCTATGTCAGTGCTATGGAAGGACCACTGTTAGATTCCCGGTTCGATAATAGTATCAGTGAGGAGTGTAAAGTGGATGGTGTGTGAGTGTGTATATTTTAAATAAAATGAGACAACAAAGCCAAGGCAGTGTGAAATTTCTAGGACATGTATAAAGAGAAAGGTAGTCTTACAGCTGTTTCAGGATATTAAAGATATCCCATCATCAGAGACGATGAGAGAGTTAACTAGAAGGAACTCTACTATTTCCCCCTAGTTAACTCTCTCATATCGTCTCTGATGATGGGATATCTTTTATATCCCTGAAACAACTGTAAGACTACCTTTCTCTTTATAAATGTCCTAGAAATTTCACACTGCCTTGACTTTGTTGTTTCATTTTATTTAAAATATATGTAAATATATATATAAACAATTTCTGTGTGGAAGGTGTTTATAAGCCATTTAAAAACACACAAAAACCGTTAGATTCACTTCAACATTTAAATTTAATTTACCAAAATATTTTCGTCACTTTGGAACTGTGACCTGTTCACTGACAAAATTCCGTGCAGCATGGAATTCTATCAGTGAACAGATCGTGGTTTCAACGCAACGAAAATATTTTGACAAGTTAAATTTAAATGGTGAACTGAATCTAACGGCTTTTGTGTACTTTTAAATGGCTTATAAACACCTTCCATGCAGCAATTGTTTTTGTTTCAGCACAGGATCTCAGATCAAGTCACTTGCTATGCAAGTACATCTCCATAAATATCTATACGTGTGTGTGTGTTTGTGTGTGTGTGTACATATGTATGTATATGTGTGTGTGTATATATATATATATATATATATATATATATATATATATACATATATATATATATATATATATATATATATATATATATATATATATATATATATATATATATATATATATATATATATATATATATATATATATATATATGCATATATGCATATACTCATTTACTATTTGTTTTTACATGACCGAACGCAGCGTCACCAATTTGTAAGTAGTTATCGCAACTTTATAATTTCCGACGCTACTCTATCTCTTTCTCTTCCTCTATCTTTTTTTCCCCCTCTCGTTCTTCCTCTGTTACTACTACGTATCTCTTTTTCCCCCTTCGTACTTCCTCTCTTCCTCTTTTCCTCTCGTTGCTCACCTATTCTTCTACTTCCTCCCTTTGTTTCTCCCTCTACCACTCTCTCTCTTCCCCTTACACCGGCATGGTCACATGCTTCCGGTCAATAATCCTTTTCTTCCTTGGCTATCGCCGAGCAAACACGCGAACTTACTTCGTCCCCACTTTCAAGTTCGTGCCTCACAGCGTTCATACACACATAATTTTTCCCGTCTGGCCGTATAGCTTTTTCTGTTTGTTTTCCTGTCTTGTTTTTTGTCCGCCACTACATTCCTCCATGGCAAGGTTTAATTTGTGTATACAAATTTAATTTGTGGTCCATGGGAAGAACCGTTTTAACAATGCGTCCTACCCAACTCTTCGAAACGCCGGTGTTAAAACGGGGGTAGCTGATGAAGGAGAATGTTCTCTATGTGGCTTGTGTGTTTTCTTGTCTACGTTTTGTTTGCAATGTCCTGTACCCAGATATGCACCTATACATACAGGTGGATGTCGGTATGCACATACCTGTACGTATATATGCATATACTCATTTACTATTTGTTTTTATATATATATATATGTATATATATATATATATGTGAGAGGATTGGGGCAGTCGGCTCTCTGAAGGTGGTCACCGATGGAGAGGATGTGATCAAAATGAATGGGACGTCTGGAGGAACAAACTCTGTGCTGCTGCTTCGGAAACATGAGACCTACTTCTTCGTGGGAGGTTTCCCTGAATCTGTGACGGTAAGTGACCCCTGTTGATTGATCCCTGGAGTGTGAAAGGTTGGGCTAGTCATATTACTGTTAACATTGGCCTTCTAGTTCGGGGTCATTTATGCATCGAACTAAATTCGACGACTGGCACCCATGCCAATGTCATCTCCTTCATTGGACATGAAACTCAGCTTGCGAAGACCTGTTGGGGCAAGCGAAAGCGAAATCGTGATGGCACCTGTGCCCAGTGTCACCTTCCTGGCACGTGTAAAGACATTCGAGCGAGATCGTTGCCAGTGCCGCCGGACTGGCTCCTGTGCAGGTGACACGTAAAATACAACATTTTGAGCGTGGCCATTGCCAGTACCGCCTGACTGGCTTTCGTGCCGGTGGCACGTACAAGCACCCACTACACTCTCGGAGTGGTTGGCATTAGGAAGGGCATCCAGCTGTAGAAACTCTGCCAAATCAGATTGGAGCCTGGTGCAGCCATCTGGTTTCACCAGTCCTCAGTCAAATCGTCCAACCCATGCTAGCATGGAAAGTGGACGTTAAACGATGTGATGTGATGTGATACTCTTTTACTCTTTTACTTGTTTCAGTCATTTGATTGTGGCCATGCTGGAGCACTGCCTTTAATTGAACAAATCGACCCCAGGACTTATTCTTTGTAAGCCTAGTACTTATTCTATTGGTTCCTTTTGTCAAACCGTTAGGTTACGGGGATGTAAATACACCACCATCAGTTGTCAAGCAATGGTTGTGGGGACAAACACAGACACACAGACACAGACACACACACACATATGCGACAGACTTTTTTTAGTTTCCGTCTACCAAATCCTCTCACAAGGTTTTGGTCGGCCCAAGGCTACAATAGAAGACACTTGCCCAAGGTGTCATGCAGTGGGACTTAACTCGGAGCCATGTGGTTGGGAAGCAAGCTTACCACACAGCCACTCCTGTGCCTCTGTGTGTGTGTGTATGTGTGTGTGTGTGTGTGTGTGTGTGTGTGTATATCTATATAAATAATATATATATATATGTCTGTTACACCTATATATATATACAGGGTGCGATGGGTAAATTGTCACCATTTAATACTTTTGATTTTGTGCATTGTTTGTTTTTGGTTTTGTTGACTACACAGTATGGTAGGGTCAGTTGGGCATTGTCTGTGAGAAAAACAGCACCATGATACAATTCACCCGTTTAGAAAGTTGGAAACAACATGCTGTACTGTTTGGCATTTGTGCCAGAAGCACCAATACGATCATTTCAGTATGTTTGGGTGTCAATCTTAGGATAGTGCAATCTGAGGACATGTACCGAGAGTGATAAAAATCAAACATCCAGTCAACATCATTGTGTTTGGAGTGATCACTAGTGATGGTGATGTTATGCCTCCATTCATTTACCCACACCACTGTACACTCAACACAGAGGCCTACATCAAGTGTCTGGAGGAGATAGTATATGTATGTGTAGTAACGCCTTGTCTCGTGCGCATGCGTAGTCATCAATATCCAAGTTTGGCGGCCTGATTCTTTCTCTTTTCCCGGCCGGGCGGCCATGAGCATGGACGTGTCAAGCTGTCTCTCCAGCATTCTAACTCTGGGGACAGCTCACATCAACATTCCAACGTCTCAGCAACCAGTTTAAGGCTGCCTATTTCCTCCATAAATAAATATTGTTGTGTTGATAGTTCAGAGTTCTGCGTTACGTTGTTTATTCCGAATTTAATGTACGGAAGTGGGTATACACCTAATGGTCTATAACCAATTTCCTACATATGCAACACACTTCTTTCAGTTTCCATCTACCTTTGGTCAGCCTGCATCCCTATAAGAAGACACTTGTCCAAGATGCCAGACAGTGGGACTGAACCTGAAACCATGCATACATACATTATTTTATTCTTTTTATTCCTTTACTTGTTTCTGTCAGTTGACTGTGGCCATGCTGGAGCACTGCCTTGAAGGGTTTTAGTTGAAAAATATCGACCTCAGGAATTATATTTTTAAGCCTAGTACTTATTCTGTCGATCACTTTTGCCAAACTGCTAAGTAACGGAGGTGTAAGCACACAAATACTGGTTGTCAAGAAGTGATGGGCGGACAAATACAGACACAAAGACACACACACACATACATGTCAGACTTCTTTCAGTTTCCATCTACCAAATCCACTCACAAGGCTTTGGTCAGACTGAGGCTATAGTAGAAGACACTTGCCTAAGGTCTCAAGCAGTAGGACTGAACCCAGCACCATGTGACTGGGAAGCCATGCCTGTTACACCTATGTCTACACACACACACACACAAACACACACACACACACACACACACATACACATGCACATACACCATTTGAGACACACAATTTACAAAAGTGCTACTAATAGTTTCGTGTTTTAGAGATACAATAAAGTATTTATCCTCTCCTAATGGATGAAAGGCAAAGTCAACCTTGGCAGGATTTGAACTCAACATAACTGAAACAAATACTGAAGGATAACCTCAGGATGCTGAACCTTTCACACGAGATGATGAAGGACCAAGATACTTGGCACCTTGCTGTACTCAAGAAGACCAAGACCAGTTGGCATTATGCTGTGTTTTGAGCATTGGGCCTCACGGAGGCAATGACAGTCCATTTGGCATTATGCCGTGCTTGAGAAGAAGACCCATCAAGCCAAGTAAAACCACAGTCGTGGCAGATAGTGGTGTCACGCAAATAGCACCTGTACTGGTGGTATGTAAAAGCACCCATTACACTCTTGGAGTGGTTGGTGTTAGGAAGGGCATCCAGCCATAGAAACCATGCCAAATCAGACTGGAGTCTGGTGTCGCCTTCCAGCTTGCCAGTCCTGGTAAAACCATCCAGCCCATGCCAGCATGGACAATGGACATTAAATGACGACAATGGTGATGGTGATGATGATGATGATGATGATGATGATAATGCTGATGATGACAATGATGATGATGTTGATGATGATGAACGTCAGTAAATGGATTCATAATCTAAGAACAGAGAGGTTCATATTTTTCCCTCTTTAAGGAAGTGAACTGGACAAAATATTTAATGGAATTTCATTTATCATTACGTCCTGAGTTCAAATTCTGCCAAGGTTAACTTTGACTTTCATCCTTTCGGGGTTGATGAAGTAAGTATCAGTTGAGCACTGGGGTTGATTTAATCAACTTAACTGCTAGTCTCCCAAACTGCTAGTCCTGTGCCAAAATTTGAAACCAATATTTTCTCTTTATCAACTTTATTAACCATTAACTTTGATAATTGGTTATACATAATAAAGCAACTTTATCAAGGTCTAATTAAAGTATAACATTTGAAGACTAAATTATACGGAAGTTATGCAGCTTGTATACAGTTAAGTCAGTCATTGTGAGCCCTGGATTCAGAGTGGTTTGCTATGTAACTACTAAAAATAAATGTAAATATTTGCAAAGTCCCAGGAGATATTTAATGGCAAATTCCTAGATATGGTTTAATGGCATTAAGCAGATGAGTGATATCATTCCCCAAGAGATATGGGACCCATTATTGACATGGAATGAACTGAGACATGTGGAATTAAATGTGCAGTTGACTAAGTATACCACACGCATGCACTCACACACACACACACACACACACACACATGCACACACACACACACACACACACACACACACACACACACACACACACACACAGAATAGTGAGTTTGAAATCAAGGATCTATTCTCTATCTGTTGATAAACTCAGAGCTAACTACATATTATCTTGCAAGAGCAGCTGCAACAACAACAAAAACAGTAACAACAACAACAGCCTCCAAATTATTGTCTTAGTGTTTTGTCAGTAAGCCAAATAAACAAGAAAAAAAAAAAAAAAAAAAAGGAATAGCCTTCTAGCTGCTAATTAAATTTCTGCCCGTCCATAGTAACTAACACCCAAAGTCTATAATAAAGTAAATATCTTAAATAATATCTCTTCCAGAGAATAAACAACCATTTTGATTCCTTTCATCAAATAACATTGCAAGTATTATTGGCTTAATATTACCAATGTAGGTTTCTGGTATCTGATCAATAGATCTGTGGCCAATATTCACTCAGACATAAAAATCTAATGTTTCAAAAATTGTTTCATTGATTGATTGGGTTTTTTTAAAATTTATTTCCCTTTTCTCCTTTATTATTCATTTATTTATTTATTTATTTATTTATTTACTTATTTATTTATTTTTCCTTTTTCATATTTTCATGTTGTAAGGGACTCATTTTATTGAATTTCCATGCCAAGCATTTTTAGAAATGGATAAAATAAAAAATAACTAAAAGTGATTAATTTTGACAATGATATCAAATTTTAAAACAAAGTAAAAATTGCAGTTTTGTCATTTCTGTGTTAGAATGACATATTCCACAGTAAAAATAAGCAGAAGACCAGGAAATTAAAACAGAAAGACTGAAGGATGAATTAGCTTCAATGATATATTATACATATCTATAGTGAAGCATGGAGTATATTAATGAAAATATAGAAGGGGAGAATGCCAAACCAGTAACAAGTTAGAATAATGTTTCCTTTTATTATAAGTTTGGCATTTCACTCAACCTCACAAATATTAAAACATTCTAAGGTAGACTTTGTCATTCTTCATTCTGAGATGGAATGAAAATTAAGTCAGATGATGTGTATATGTATATAATTCAGTTATTTACAGTGCCATCTCAGAAGGCAGTGACCCAGTGTTTACTCAAAAAGAACCAATGTCTCTCAGAAAAATTATAGATATAAAACACACTATATATATAGAAAGTCTGCATTCAGACTAAAGGGTTCATGAGAGGTATAACTCACCCAGATTTTCAGAAATATTAGGCAACCAAGAGTCACTCCCACCTCTGCCATTACACAGTCTGAACAGGAGGGTGCCAGTTCATTGTAGGATTATTCTCCAGTTGGTACCAGGAGCCTTTTCAAGGAATCAATATACTACCCTGCATCAAAATTAATCAACAGCCCTATGATCATAAACCTGATGCTCTAACCATTAGGCTGCAGCATGCTTTTTCACATACATAAATGACAAAATAGTGTTGGGTGAAAAATTTGGTATAAAGGAATTAGATGTAATGTGCAAGGGAAAAGACTACACAGGTATATAATGCATATGGATAAGAACTTTATATAGAAGTGCTGGTCACTTTTGGTGAATGGAGCTTGTAAAAGCAGGAAACCCAGGAAGATCTGAGATAAGGCAGTGAAAGCTTGTTTCAAGACTGCAAACCTCTCAGACGAGATTACAAAGGACCTGAATGACCAGAAGTATGTGGTACTTGAGAAAATATGCCCATCTCAGCAAAACTAAAGTTTCTGGAAGTGCAATACACACACACACACACACACACACACAAACACATTCACATCTGTATGTATGTATTTATGAATGTGTCTGTCTGTCATTTTCTCTCTCTCTCTCTCTCTCTCTCTCTCTCTCTCTCTCTCCCTCTCTCTCTTTCTCTCTCTCTCTCTATATATATATATGTATATATATATATTATCTGAAATATATGGTATTATATATTCATCATGGCTGATCTTACCAATTGGTTTCACACAAGGAATACAATGGATTGTTAGGTAACAATCTGATTATATAACCTTATGCTCATCAAAGTTAGTCGATATGGAAGAGAATATGGCAACTGCTCTCTCTCGGCCATGATGGATATATAATACTATATATTTCAGATAGTATACCCACTCTATTGACAGATATACAAGTGCAACTTTTCCCTGACTTATGGTCTCTTAGATGACTCATGTATTATATATATATACATTGATGATGATATATACGCACAACTAGGCCCCTTGCCCAATTGCATCTTCAAGCTATTCCCATCAGCCATCATCTCTCTCTATTACTCAGCTTCCAGTCCCTACCTCTCGATAATATTCTACTACTGCAATTAAATGTGATTAGAACTGCATATTTCATCACCTTTCTCTCTGAGACCCCTTATTTCCCTCATTTTCTGATATAATTTCCCTTGACATCAATCTTTCATTCTTAATACTGTCACTCTACACCCATCTACATTTTATATTGATCATGCTTCTGTGCCGCCAAACCATTTCCCCTTCTCCAATATCATACATCTCTCACTTTCCCTTTGCACTATACCTGCTTCTTTCCTCACACTCATGAAACAGTCCTGCCAAAACCCTTGTACAAACAAAACTTCAGGTACAAACAAAACAAGCCGCTTATCAATGTTTGGGACAGACAAGAAAAGTATGTACTGTCGTAGAGGTCAGTTACCCTGTTTGAGTGAATATTTCTTCAAAAATCAAAGAGAAGGAGTATAGCTATGGATTACTGCTTTGAAAGCTTCAGCTTCTGTAACTAGATTATAAATTCTCTTTTGTATCAATAACACTGGTCAGCAATAAAAATGCTTCTGAGACCAGAGTAGAAATTTCCAATTAATTTTAGGTCACTGATAATGAATATCATGGTTAAATTTGTTTTTTAGCTCTGCTCTTCAAGATACACCTATGTGTTTCAACAGGTTCCAACATGCTTGCAGCTGTGTGCTTCTTGCCACACTCACAGTCTCACTGCCATTCAGTATTGTTATGGCAGTAATAGAAGGTGGTTGTGCTGTCAATGATAGTTAGGTTGTAAGTTCAGTTCTAGGTTTGGGTGGTATGTTTTATCCTGAAGCAAAGCACTTTGTTTCATATTATTCCAGCACATTCAGCTGAAAATGAGTACTGGTAACTGCTGGTGGTAGTTCTGATGGGGAAGTTAACTTTGTGATAAACTGGTGTCCTGTATTTTGTCATTTAAATGCTACAGGAACTGTAAATGTAAACAAGTTTGTGATGTGTAATAACTCATTTGCATACTGGTATAAGGTCAACCGTGGAAGTATGTGGCATAGTGGCTTGGGTATTGGACTCATGATTGCGAGATTGTGGTTTCGATTTCCAGATTGGGTGATGGGTTTGTTCTTGAGCATAACACTTAATTTTACATTGGTCCAGTCCACTCAGCTGGCAGAAATGAGCAATCCTGTGATGGACCAGTGTGCCTTCTAGTAGGGAATATATATGCCAGAGAAACTGGGAAACTAGCCTTGGAAAGGGGCTTTATCCTTTTTTGTACAAGGTCGATCACTTGATAATAATTGCTAGAGTATCAATACAACAGGGATTCCTTCCTTCAGCTCTTAACTCATGATGGAGCTGTAGGAATGTCATTGTGATATATGGAATGTCTTGGGTATTTTAAACCTAGCAAAGCCCATCCCTTTTCAGCTCTGAACACAACAGATTTATTCCAGAGAGAGCAAGGATATTACAAAGGGAAGAAAAATAAACCCCAGTACTGGACTGGTATTTTATTTATCAACTTTGAAAAAAAAAAAAAAATGGAAGGCAAACTTGACTTTGGCAGGATTTGAACTCAGAGAGCCAGAACAAATATTACATAACAATCTGGTTAATGCTCTAGTGATTCTGCCAACTTACATAATAGAGTCATATCTCCATGTTTGTGTTAGACGCATCACACGGTATCAGTTTCCATATTATAATGATGTATTGTAAGGCACAAACAAGACAGCTACAATGCAATTATATGCAAAATCATATTTTTATAAAACTCATTACATAACGCCTTCTGAGATGTTGAATAAGTGGTTGATATGGGAATTAGGTGTGACTGGTTTGTCTCCTAAGAAACATCACTTCTGTGAAAATCCCAAATAGCTTTATCAAGATCAATACAAGATCCGGGACACCATTCACTTCAGATATATATATATTATTTTTTATTTTCTACTGAAGGAAGTGTCATCTGCAAAAGACAGCTGGAGGAGGTATGATTATTTAGTGAGAATAGTTGATAAATTGTTGGCTAAGAGGATAGTTGCATGAGAAATAGAGAAGATCTAGAATAATGGTTGTCAAGTTTGAAAGGAAGAATGTCTAAGAGTCAGAAGAAATTCAACCAAGGACAAAGAGATGCTATCATCTGAGCCATTACCACCAAGAAGACTGGAAAGAGAACGACAATGGTGTTGACAATAATTATAACAGGTTTTTAACTGAATATTATATTTCATCAATGAATTATGTGTTATAGGCAGAGAGAGGTAGGGGGAGGGGAGAGAGAGAGAGAGAGAGAGAGCGGGAGGGACCATTTAGAAGACTTTGTCAACTAAGTCAGTGGCAATAGTAATATAGAAGTGAATGGTGATGATAACTGGGAATATGTTGACATGATGATGATGATGATGATGATGATGATGATGATGATGATGATGATGATGATGATGATGATGGTGGTGGTGGTAGTGGTGGTGATGATGATGGTGGTGGTGGTGGTGGTGGTGGTGATGATGAAAATGACAGTGGTAGTAATGAATAAATAGTTACAGTACTTGTTCTTCATTCATTAAATTTTCCCAGGTGACCCATTCCCCACTTTTTTCATATACTCTTGCAACCTCTACCCACTGACACTTCCTGTTCCACTGTCTCCAATCGCTTCTATTCATGGCATACCTTGAGGTTCTACCCTGATACCTCATCCCCACCTATTTTTATCTTTCTTTCCAGCTCTACCCCAGTTACTCCCACCTTCTCTTCTATAATGTAAGTAGACATGTTGTTCCTAAGCAACAAGAAACCTGTTGTGTTTTTGTCTTACTTTATTAATCTCTCATCTCCTAGCACAGAGCCACCCGCTTCTCTGCTGTAGTTCCACTCAATTGAAGAGTATCAGTTTCCATATTGTATGTGTGACTGGTTTGTCTCATAGTAACCTCGTTTGTACTGAACAAAGCACCCAGTGGTCAGCATTAGGAAGGGCATCTAGCTGTAGGATCTCTACTAAAGTAGAAATTAGAGTACAACTGCGAGAGATTGTCTTTCAGATATTATGTTCCCATGAGGCAGGGCCGGATTAAGACCCATTAAGGCCCTAAGCACTTAAAAGATTTTATTGCCCCCATAAAAGATTATGTAATTCAAAATATAAACAATAACAAACAATAAGATAAATTTTTATTTTTCAAAATGAAACAAAACAGTAAGAGGGAAAATAATGTTTATTTTTGTATACTTCCACTTTATTTATATTTGAAAAGTTTCTTCCTACTTTTTTGAATTGCAAAGTCTTTGATCAGATCCTCAAAATTAACCTAAGGTAACACATCTGCATCTATACTTAGTAGAGATAAAGGCATCCTGAATATTATTTTAGCAAGTTTAAAGTGATTTCTTTTGTGCCATAGACCATTTACCATTTCTGTGGTGCCCCCTCCTTCCCTTGATGCCCTAAGCACATGCTTATTTTGCTTGATGGTTAATCCAGCGCTGCCATGAGTCATGATGCAGTGGTCAGAATGGTCTGGAATAGGATAAAGATAAGGAAGAGAAAACAACTACGGATAAAGTTGACTATATTGAGACTGATGGATCAAAAGAATATTGGTGGAACTTAAAGATTAAAACAGCCACCAAGTTGAAAGACTACTGGTCAGATATTGTTGTGTGGGACCACAAAGAAAAGATATGTTTTGTTGTCCTCTGGACTCCAATATGGTTCGAAAAATACAAGAGAAAGAGGACATCTAAGGACGATTAATAAGGAGTTTGCAAATCCAGTACCCAAGCTACACTTTCAGTTTCATATCCATTATTCTTGCAGTAACAGGATACATACTAACCTGTCTTGAGCAAAGTGTGGTTCAACTTGGGTTCTTGGGGCAAGAAGACAAATCTTAATACATACACTACAAATGATCACAATA
>NC_142930.1:133153024-133158024 GCF_046866305.1 Octopus bimaculoides
TATGTATATATATGTGTGTGTGCGTGCCTTTGTGTATGGAATGGTAATGGATGAGAGAATTTTCGGATAAGGGAGAACAGAACATTCCAAGAATTCCAAGAGGCCAAAAAGCAGAGTAGTGTCCCTTCGTTGGTGTTATTTGACAGAGAAATATAATAATAATAATAAAACAACTCTTTCGGAACTCTCTCTGTTCAAAAAGCAAGAGCGACACACACGCACACACACACAGATACATATATATATATATACACACAAACACGAAGCAAGCAGCGGTCTTCCTCACTCATTCATTCACCGACTCCCTTCCTCCTTCGTTCTCTGTCTATATCGCTCACTCACTCACTCCGTCTCTACCGCTTTCTTTCTCTATGTATCTCACTCGCTTACAACTCCTCCTCCTCTACCTCCCTCATTCACCTTATATCTCTTCCTCCCGCTCCTCTGCCTCTCTCTTTACAGTTACGAGCTGAAGATCGTTAGCACCACCGTTACCTTCCTTCTTTCGTCACCGAAACTGTTCTTATCAAAGCTTTTGTTTAAGAAGGAATCCGTTTTATTATTTTTTTTTTAAAAACACCCAGCTTCCCGCAAATTAATTTCCTTGCTTAAAATACATAAAGAAAGAGAAAAAGGAAAGAAAACAAGGTCCATATTAAGAGGAACACCCCATTCGTTAAACAACGTCTGTTCACTCTACGGATTATACAGCACCTGTTAAAAAAATTAAGCAATTTCCAGCAAGTATTTCAGGTATTTTCGATCTTCTGTTCAACTGTTTGTATTTACGTGCGAATTGAAACTACATGTACATATATTTTATGTATGTTTATAAATATATTACATATATAATGTGTGCGTATGCATCTATGTACGTATAATGTAATGTGCGAATATAATGCGATCTGTATGTATTTATATATTTAATGTAATATATGTTTGGGTGTATATATAGTGCTCTCTACCCCTCTATCAATATATATATATATATATATATATATATATATATATATATATATATATATATATATATACACACATACACACACACTCACACATACACGTAAGTGCGTGTGTACAATGTTACATGTCAATTTATATGTATAAAATGCATTATGGATATACACGAAGCCGTATCTGTCTTAAATAGAAATCTGTCTAATATTGAAATATCTATATCTATTAGGCAATATATTTCTAAGTGTTTTTAATGTAATATGTGTATTTATCATGAAATTGATGTATGTATGTGTATAATACAATAGATATGTATGAATACAGTGTATGTATGCAATATGTGTGGGTCTGTGTATTATGTTATGTACACATATGTATATATAATGTTTGATCAGTGCCAATGCACGAAATTCTCGGATCTTGAGTCACTCTGTTGCTTCTGCTAAATATATATATATGTGTGTGTATGTATGTGTGTGTGTGTGTGTGTATATATATATCGTCAGTAAATCATAAATCCGAAAGAGAAACACGCTCTAAGTTTACAAATATATATATATATATATATATATATATATATATATATATATATATATATATATATATATCCATATATATATATATCGTATGCATACATAATATATAAGGTAATATGGAACACACACATGTATAAACGTAATATTCAACAGGCACATATATGTCACAAGTACTGAAATAAATATTAAAAAGCCTAGCTATGAGAGAAATAGGGATGTAAACACATTCCATCTGTGATTTTGTTGCGTGGAAAACCGAGTGAGAGAGTCTCCTAGCAGCTGTTTCATGGTTTGTTGGCTGCTCCTTTGAGAGGACACCCGGTTTTCTTTGACAATCAATAACGTAGAATATTCAAGTATTATATATAGCAGTCGGAAATTTCCTTATCAACGGTAGAGTAGCTTCATTTGCATATATGTATTTTGGACAGCTCATCATTTGTTAAACTATATATATATGTTTTATGCACAACATAGCACGAATCAGAATTACTGGAATAAATGTAAATAATAGAAAAATGGTCCTATCAAACCAGCATGGAAAGTAAAATGATGAGGACACTATATATTTATGTATGTATACACACACACACACACACACACGAGGAGGTGCTGAAAGTTCCTGGCTTTGGGTAAAAGAAAATACAGGAGGATCAGTTAATTATAATTTTATTCAACATATTCCTCTCTCATATTCACACACAGTGGTCCTTCAGTTTCTCTAATCCCTGTAAAAGAACTCAGAATGTTGGGCTTCCAGTCAGGCCTTTGGTGGCACCCTTAAAGTCAGGAACTTTTAGCACACCCTCACACACACACATATATATTCCTCCATCACACTCCTATCTACTGTATTCTGCTATTACAACTTATGACATTAGAATCTGTTATTACAAAGCATTTCATATTACCTTTTCTATAATGCCACTCACCACTTCTTTTCCTTTCGGCTACACCCAATTGACATAATAACCCTGCCCCTTCCATATTTACAATTAGTCACCTCCATCTCATGTTTCTACCCATCTTGTCATTCTCCTACTCCTGCAACCTTACCCACCACTGCTGAGTCTCTTTCATGCTTTCTTTGATTCAGCTTCATGTATATTTTTTGAGGCTAAGTTCTGGCTACTCATCACTGTTATTATTTATCTCCCTTTGTAAAATCCCATCTACCTATGTAAAATGCAAAGTAGCCAATGGATCTCCCTCACACCAAACCTGTTCTGGCCGCTCCTATCATTTATTAACTGCTCAGCATATCACATAAAATGACCACTTTATTTCCTATTCTCCTTCTTGGGCAAGAGAGCTTTTTAGTCTTGTGAGTTACAAGGCAACCTCACTAATGTTGGTGCCACACATACACAAGCCCAGTATACCATATAAAAAAGTAATTGTCATTGGGCAGAGTATACAGCTGCAGAAACTATGCCCAAATTGTAACACTGGAGCAAAATGTGGTCCTCTAACTTATTAGATCCACTCCATGTATACATGCATGTATATATACATATACACACATGTGTATATGTGTGTCATCAAATACAAATATAGCTGGATTTTCACACTTTATTTTTGTATTTTCACAAGTACTTTCATGTTTTATAATAATCTTTTGGTAAATGTTTACATAACAACTGTAGTAGTTTCATGGCATCGTTGTATAGATTTTTATACCGATTTTGTCCACATTAAGCATGAGTCATCAAGCTTTTTTTTTACGACTTTTCTGACCAATGGATATATATATATATATATATATATATATATATATATATATATGAGAAAGACACACACTTGTCAGTACCTGATGCCATCCAGTACACAGAGAATATAACATTCCATACTGTCTCGTCAAAGGAATAGCACTGTTGTTGAGAATAACAAGTGAATTTCTACTCAAACAAAAATATTTATCCTTATACAAAATGGTATAGATTGTACAAGGCAAATACTTATGGAATAATTTTGAACAGGTGTGGCAAGAAGTTTGCTTCCCAACCTCATGGTTCTGGGTTCAGTCTTACTGTGTAGCACTTTGGATTAATGTCTTCTACTATACCCTCAGGTTGACCAAAGCCTTGTGAGTGGATTTGGTAGATGGAAACTGAAAGAAGCCCTTTGTATATATATGTATGTGTGTTTGTGGCATGTGTGTCTATCTGTTTGTCCCCCACCACTGCTTGACAACCAGTGTTGGTGTGTTTACATTTCCATAACTTAGCTATACAACAGAGGAGTCTGATAGAATAAGTCTCAGGCTTAAAAAAAAAAGTACTGGGGCTGATTCTTTTGAGTAAAATTCTTCAAGGCAGTACCTTAGCATGGCTGCAATCTAATGACTGAAATAAGTAAAAGATAAAAGAATTCAATCCATATTAATGAAATCCTCCATGGTATACAAAATACATGCATATAGAAGCTTTTGTAATGATACATAATCCATGTAATCAAGAGGTTTTTCATGTTGTCAAGACAGACTTAACTTATTATCATAAAAAGTAGTAAATTAAAGGATTTAATTTCCAATCATTCTTGTTCAAAGCAAATGACATTTGAAAAACTTGAAGCTGTTATTGATAAAGGCAAAGTTTGATTTAAACAACGGCAATAAAAAACTTCATAATAGCTTAGAGCATTGACGGTCGTTGTGCTGTATATCAATTTATATATGCTGGTTACTATATCAACACAGAGACTGGAAGAAAAATATCCACATATGCAAATGTGAACTGTAAAAAGAGGTATTGCTAATTGTATTAAATCAAATGTCTGAAATGTGAGGAAATATATACCTTGGTAGACTGAAAATTCATAATCAGAACACAAGTGAGTATTCTGGCAGCAAAGCAGGGACCCTAATAAGATTCGTTAGACAAATCCTATTAAGTAGTCATTTAGAAACACACTACAATAATTTTTTTTTTGATATTTCTATTTTATAAACTTTATGAGTGAGTGAAGTTAAAAGAAGGGAAGAAGAAAAGAATTTTATTGTAGTTCAAATGAGTTCTGAATCATCATCATCAGCATATGTCTAGTTTCCATGCTGGCATGGGTTGGACAGTTTGACAGGAGCTGGTAAGGCCAGGCATTGCACCAGGTTCCATAGTCTGGTTTGGTTTGGTTTCATCAGTTGGATACCCTTAACACTAACCACTTTACAGAGTGTACTGAGTGCTTTTTATGTGGTACCACCACCAGTGCTTTGTACGTGACACCATCACCAGTGCTTTGTATGTGACACCATCACCAGTGCTTTGTATGTGGCACCATCACCAGTGCTTTGTATGTGGCACCATCACCAGTGCTTTGTATGTGGCACCATCACCAGTGCTTTGTATGTGGCACCATCACCAGTGCTTTTTATGTGACACCAGTACCAGTGCTTTTTACGTGGCACCAACATCAGTGTTCCTCATGGACAACCATTGCCAAAGTGGTTTTAGGATATTTATTCTGTCGGGTGGATGGGTTCTGAATGGACAAAAATATTTAAGTTGA
>NC_142930.1:133163024-133175524 GCF_046866305.1 Octopus bimaculoides
TGACAATAGCACTCAGCAGAAAAAGACTGCATCCATTACCTACATTGACATTGAAGAGGAAGATGTAATAGCTGCCATAAATGAAATGAGCTTAAATTTGGCAACTGGCCCCACTGGTTTCCCGGCTGTCCTCTTAAAGTCGTGTAAACAAGAATTAGCAGGACCACTCCGGATACTCTTCCAGAGTTTCCTTGCAAATGGTAAACTTCCCAAAAAGCTGAAGGAAGGCACCATATGTCCTATCCATAAAGGCGGAAGCAGAGCAGAGGCTGGGAACTACAGGCCCATCTCTCTGACTTCACATATTAGCAAAGTCATGGAACGAATTTTCAGAAAGAGATTGATTGCGTTCCTAGAAGAAAATGACTTGCTGAATGAGACCCAGCATGGTTTCCGTCCAGGTAGAAGCTGCCTCACGCAGCTCCTGCAGCATTATGACTGGGTCCTGAAGCAGCTACTTGACCATTCAAATGTTGATGTGATATATCTCGACTTTGCAAAAGCCTTTGACAAAGTTGATCATGGCTTGATATGTCACAAGCTGCGAAACCTTGGCATAACTGGTAAATTAGGAGAATGGCTGCATGACTTCCTGAATGGTAGAAGTCAGACAGTTGCACCCAATGGAGAACTATCTAGGGAAACAAATATTGAGCGGTGTTCCGCAAGGAACTGTCCTGGGGCCACTACTGTTCATAGTGGCCCTTCTGGACATGCCCACGGTCACTCGGAGAGCCACTGTCACTAGCTACACTGATGACACAAAATTATCTCAGGCAATAAAGAATCCTGATGATATTGTAAGCCTACAGAATGACCTAAATGCAATATATGAGTGGGCAGAGCAAAACAATATGCAGTTCTATGCGGAAAAATTTCAAGTACTGCGCTACAAGGCCACAAGTGCCTCCCAACTGGCATACACAGGATCTGGAGGTACTGCAATCCCAGAACCACAAGCCGTGAGAGACCTGGGCATCAACATGTGTAGTGATGAATCATTTCACATGCACATTGTCAAGTTGACAGCAAAGTGCAGACAGCTGGCAGGATGGATACTGAGGACATTCCGTACAAGGGATCAAAAAGTCATGTTGACTCTATGGAAGACATTTGTCCTGAGCCGCCTAGACTATTGCTCTCAGTTGTGGTCACCACACAGTGTCAAACGGACAGCAGAACTCGAGGCAATTCAGAGGCACTATACAAAAAAGATCGCCACAGTCCAGCAGATGAACTACAGGGAGCGACTGCAGGCACTAGGTCTCTACTCCCTGGAACGCAGGCGGGAGAGATATGTAATAGTATACATATGGAAAATACTGGAAGGACTGGTGCTGAACTTTGGCATCAAGTACTACAGGAATGCCCGCACGGGTCGCCACTGCATGGTGCCAAAGGTGCCGTCCACTGCATCTCACATAAGAACAAGATACTGCAGCAGCCTCGGTTTCAGAGGACCTCAGCTCTTCAATGCCCTGCCAAAACATTTGAGAGACCTGCAAGACACGGATGTGGAGGTCTTCAAGACAAAACTCGACGCTTTCCTCTCCACGATACCAGACGAACCAATGGCTCGAAATGAGACACAGTTTAGGGCAGCGATGTCAAATTCTCTTATACACCAGATGTGCCATCAAAAATCTTGATTGGACTATATCAGGTGCAGGAGAAGAACCATGCAAGGAACGTGAAGAGAACAAAGCATAAAGACAGAAAATCACGGTGGTGCTCCAGCATGACCACAGCCACTTGGCTGAAACCCATAAATAAATAAATAAATAAATAAATAAATAAATATATATATATATAATGTATGCATGTATGCGGGCACATAATTACAAAAGGGCTGAAACTTTCACGCATAATTCGTTATAAGCAACATACACGAAATTCTTGTAAATCCCTACTGATTGCCAAATAGAAGAAAAAATATATATATTCTGTTGCTGAGTTCTACTTCTGTTCTACTATATGAGCAAATGTGTGTGTAAGATTTAATGGTTCTTTTTCGATCTTATCTTGCTGTAGATCTGAGTGTTCGATGTGATTTAGAAAATTCCATTTGTTTGCACTTGTCCTCTGTGTGTATAGTGGAAAAAAAAAAAGCGGTCAATGCTATATGCGAAGCCGTAATATCTTAAGACAGGTCTGTTGGTCTTTATTACGGTTGTTGTCCTTGAACAGTAATCCAGAAGTAAAATGTGTTTATGGGAAATAGACAATTAACAGTTGAATTTATTCATAAATTAAATCCGATCTCTCAGGCAGTGGATTTCCTTTTTTTTTTTTTTTCAAATAGAAACAGGAAAAGAAAAACAAACGTTTTCGTAATATAATCGCACTCACTCTCACTCTCCAAACAGACTCAAACTCGAAAGTACAGGTATGATTTCTATAAATTTATTTAGGAAGAGGTGGAGCGAATGAGTATGTAAAACCTATTCTCTGTTTCCTGGCTGTAAAGACATTCTTAAATTTTTCAGCACCGCTTTCTCCCTACCCACTCCCGTCATTGCAGGTAGTTCTAGTCTCGCAAATGCCAAAGTTCTTACTTGCCGATCGATCAATACAACTTTTATTTGGCGAATATTCTTAATTTCTTTTCTTTGATAAGCTTCCTTAATTATCCATACTGTGCTAATTAACGACTGTCCTTCAAAATTAAGAACTCATTTTTATAGTTTTGCGCAAGTTGTTTCCCGTTAGTACCTCCAATATCGATAGTTTGATCAATAAATAGGACCTGTTGTTAAGATTAATATTATTTCGATTAGTATTGGGGTATTGGGTTTAGTATTACATTTAATATTACTGATACCATTTTCCTACGAATACTACTACTTCTACTTTTTTTCTTTATTTATATGATTACTATACCTAGACATTAATTTTACTATAATAACCAATATATTCTGAATACAGTTTCTACATTAATACAGTGGTTATATTAATATTATGATATATTAATAACAGTATTGCGATAAGTTTCAAATTGCTGTTTCTATATTAATACTGTGGTTGCGATTTCTACATTAATGTTGTAGTTATTATTAATTCTTGCAATTAAAATTGTTTCTTTATTCTGATTACCTTCAGTGATATTATCAGTGAAGGTAATTGTCAATACAGTTTTTAGTTAAATGGATCTTCATATTTAGACACAGTCGAAATGGTGATACTGCTACTAATATCTCTAAAAGCACATCTTCAGAGTTACCCCTATCAGCAAAAAAAAACTAAAAAGATTCCTTTGTAAAAATTTTAGAATAGGTTTGAAACCCACTGAAAAGGCTCTCCTTATTTATTATTTAATTGTTCGTTTTACTTGAATGGGCGTGTAACTACAAGGAAATCGTTCATGTAGTATCTAGTTGTTGCCACCCTGTCTTTATTATTGTTGAAACAAGCTACCTACCTTATGATACAAGATTTGCAATATGTCACCTTTCTTTTAAATATATTAAGGCTTTCTTTACTAAGATTTGTCTGTTACATTAAAAGACCTATGCGACTGACTTACATACGAGTTTCCTTAATATATTCCCTCACTATTATATTGTTTCGCCCATGGCCAGCCTTATTTGTGGAGATTCGGTTGCAGTTTCTAACAAATCGCGCGGTGACACAGAGCTCTTATGTTAATTCCGAGTCACCTTTGATCAATGATAAAATCCATTCCAGGTATGACAAGCTTGTTTTTTCGGCTTGTAGGCCTATGTTATTTCGTAAAACGTTAGGGGTGGCTGTGAATTTTAGGGAGATCCTGACTTATTTTTTTAGCAATTTAGAAAAATAAAATACTGAATAAAATTGCAGTAACAAAAAAAACTTCGTCTCCGTTTTATGTATGGTAACACAACGAACATTTGACACAGTAAAGGCTGGTCTTTCATTTCGGGATTAGGAAATACTTCAGCCCCAACAACTACGAGCCTTCTACTAAGTTCGTGTGAGATCCCTTCTAAAGTGTTGCTCCCACATTTGGTGCGATGCTGCTGCTCTACATGCAAACAACCTATAGACTACATCCAGAGGCCATTCGTTTGATTGAAATACAGGGCGCTCACCAGCTCATTATTCAATCCTTTGGTTCACAGATGTGCTGTCGACTCTGTATACATTTTATACCGCTACTACGATGGCCTCTTCTCAAAGCTGGCTGCTCTCCCGCCATTTCCAATCAGACATCTCTCACCCACTCATCTCTTATTTTCTTGTCTCCTTCCTGCAGTGGATTCTATTACATGTAAAAGAAAGTATATAAAGTATGTTCTGTCAAGATAAAACTCTTGTTCTAATTATTTCATTACGTCTGTTACTTTAATTCAATAGATGAATATTTTCCATGATAACCGATTCGGCCTTTCAAGCCAGAAACCCTCACTGTAATTCCTTTCCTTATCCTTGTTGTTGAGCCCATAAAACATGGTCAAAAGGCGTCAAAGCTGTGAGTATCACGGTCTTTTTTTCTGGCATAGAGCCAGATTATTCAATATGGCCTTTTTTATGAAGACGATGGAGTAGGGAAATTTGGCTGCCATTTCTGGCGGATAGTGCGATCACGTAGTGTGTCTTACAGGTAAGGGGCTGCGTGTATGGGGACAAATTTGCTGTGCTTAATAAAATGAAAATGTTTTTAAACATTTTAACTGTTCCAACACTATAGCCAAAAAAGGGGGATTTGGATGCAAACTCTATTCTACCCTTTCATAAATAAAGTGACGAAGGGAATTTTGTGCGTGTGTGTTGACTAAAATTTGTCAGCTTGTGTACCACTGGCATAGAGGCTCCCTCGTTGACTCGTCTCTGTTTTTTGATCAACTTATAAACCGTGTCGGTCTCGCCGGTCTCAGAGGACCTGCAGAATCCCACGAACACAGACCTTTCTAGACTACAGTGAAATCAGTTATAGTTGTTATTCTGATCAGTACGAACCATTTCTGTAATTATGATCGATACGAATCATTGCTGTAATTATGATCGACGCTAGCCGTTATCGTCATTACAAATAACAGTGTGTAATTATATATATATATATATATATATATATATATATATATATATATATATATAATTTAAAGTCCATTTAAACGAGACCATGTTATGATAAAATTTATAATTTCTTCTCTGATGTTCTGATTATTTCGTTATATCGACCTCTCAGTTTAAATCCATAAGATGAATGAATATTTCCTTGTCAACAAATAAGCACCAATGAATCTGATCGTTACAACCCTTCTTCATAAATAGAACAACTACAAAACCAATTTCGCTCTATTTTCTCCTCGCTCAGCTGTGAAATATTGTTGTTTTACCTGGAGGCAGCGGTAGCCGTCCGGTGTTGTTTTGTTTGGAAACATCGTGTGGAGGCTCGGCATGCTAGCTGTAGCAGCCAAATCTCTCCCAAACCACACCTCTTACTTCCTTAAATAAGAGACAAATTAAATAACACGGTCCTAATACATACTGTTAAAATAACGGGATGGTCATGACTTAGAGCAGCTTTCATTATAGGGTCTTTACAATTAGGCTAAACAACAATAACAGCTAAAAATAGCAGCCAAAATAACCTTCCTCAACTCACAACACATAAAAAAAATCGGACAAGTAAGATAATGTAGTTCTAAATAAATTTGAAGCACTGAAGAAAAAAATAAAAACTGGATGGTCACAGCTATAATGCTTTTGATCATAGGTGTATTCAGTCGGAGATGCACTGAGGGTTAACAACATGGTTATCAACAATAAACCATGCTGTTAGGAAGCGAGCTTTTGACAGCTGTGAAGTTGTTTAACCCTGGTTCGCGCTGATCAAACAGATTTATGTGTTTGAGACGCTCCAACTGTGACTACTGTATCGGTTTTTCTTTTAGACATTATACGTCTATGACTATACATCATCCAAAGTGTTTTCTTTTTAAGATGTGGTTTTGGGAGATTTGGCCGCATTTTCTATTATGTAGATCGACCATATAGATATTTCGTTGTTACTGGAGGGATATAGTCAACTACTGGATACATATATTACCGGTGAGTTAATGTTTATTTCTTAGAAATAATGATTTTTAACATAGATACATTTTAAGAGACGGTTACAGTAACATTTTTATCTGCTCAAGAAAGGATTTGAACTTAGACTGCAACTCAAAATCGCGAGGCAATGTCTTCTTCATACCGTTACTGTTACTTCATTGTTATAATAACAACAGGGGACTAGTCGATTACATCGACCCCAGTGCTCAACTGGTACTTATTTCATCGACTCCGAAAGGATGAAAAGCAAAGTCGACTTAGGCGGATGAAATGCTGCTAAGCATTTTGTCCAGTGTGCTAACGATTCTGCCAGCTCGCAACCTTAATAATAGTTTCTGACATTGACACAAGGCCAGAAGTTTGGAATCTGAGGAACAGCTGATTATATCGACCTTAGTACTCCAATGGTAATTTATTTTATCAACTACAGAAGGATGTAAGGCGAAGTCGATCTTGGCAGGAGTTGAACACCTTGAAATCGACTTTGCCTTTCATCTTTGTTGAATCGATAAAATAAATAACACAAAGCCACCCTACAAAGACTAAACTAAAGTAAACAATTGAGGTTGGTATGTTGAGTGAGAGATATGCATAAAAGATTAGATTATCTATAATTAAAAGTAAAACGCTGTGAATATAACGTGTTCAGTTTTAGTTCTTGATTGGTTCCTATCTATTTTATCGACTCGGGAAGGATGAAAAGCAAAGTCAACTATAGCGAGATTTGAACTCTGATCGTTATTATATACCTCAAAGTATTTTGCCCCTTTCTCTAGGCTTGTCTCCTAATAGGGTGAACCAGGACACCCTGCAAAATACGATTGGATTTAATACCAAACGTCCTTCTTGCTGCTGCCAAATTGTAAATTGGCCCAGTCTAATTTAAAGCATCGGATACAATGCCTGGTTGCATTTGTTTCAAACCTTTGTTCTCCGAGTTCAAATTTTGTCATGGCCTACTTTGGTGGTAAACTTAATCAGTCGGTTTTAGTAACACCACCTACTGTTAGTGGACTCCACTCTGTTGCCGGCCAGGTCTCTGGCTTGAAATTAACTTCCTCCCGTTATTCTTGGGGGCTCATTTCACTTGGTCTTAATGCGAGATGCATAAGATACCAATTTGCTGTATTTTTATTCCATCAAGTTATTGACCACACATACACAGTTAATTTTTGAATTTTTATCATGGCAATATTTTCCATTCACAAAAGAAATGTTTTAAAAACATACATCACTATTATATGTTTAACTTAAACCTGATTTTCTTTTCCCTTTTTAATTGGTGTTGTAATTGGAAATTGTTACTTATCTCTGTGAGATGACTATATCATTCAGAGCTGTGCTTTACAAACTTTTGGAAATAAACATGCCATTTAACCACATTGATTTATCATCACTTAGGCTGCTAGAAGTTGACTTGCATAGAAAATAAAAGAGAACTTGTATATATATTTTGTTGTCTCCCGCAGCTGTACTTTCTATATTGGTGATCCTGGTGTTTGATCAGTTTCTTTTTTCTGATAACGACTATAAAATTTTTCAAATTTATTTTCTATTATCACCACGGTAATGTGAATGACACCAGTATACCAACCAGACATAAAAGTTTCCACTTTTTGGACTGACCAGCGACTGAGACAAAATGCTATAATGATGAGTATCTGTAAGTCGTTAAGGTCTGTTGCCCATTAGTTAAGACGTTAGACTAGCTATGGCACATCAGTCCAGGCATTGCTTCTATTGACTGCCCAGATAGTCGGCAGATGTGTTCTTGGTGTGACCTCAAGAATACAGGAAATTAAACTGCTTATTAGCTCATCATTTTTTCAAAGCTGCAGTTTACAGTGCAGAACTCTATAACAAAATGCTTCACTTTGTGAAGCAACTCGGTTTTCACTGGAGGACAGATGATGACTGAATACAAAACATTTATTTGCATGTATACCAAAACACTATATCAGTGCTTATTCACTCTCGAGATACTCATTTGTACAAAAGTACACATTATGCAGATTCATTTGCATCTTGTATAAACGTCATACACACACCACTGATGTGTTGTGTATGCATTCTTTGTTTGTTTTTATCAGTCCTTTTGCCAACTGTTAACATTCACTCTTGAATATTTGTATCATTTGGTTTTCTCTTGCTGTGAGGTTTTGCAATTCTGGCTTCTTAGCAATCTACAAAGAGCTAATGTAGAATTCCTTGTGCAACCAAGTATAGTTTTAGCCCTTCACTATTTTTCAATGAGGTTTTTTTTTTATCATTGAAAGAACAGCAACTTTCCATTATACACTGGCTATATAAATAGAACTTTTAACTCTTTCTCTCTTTTTCTTCAGAACTCAGACTGACTATCTCTCTCTCTCTCATGTACGTGCACCCACACACACTGAACTCAACCATAGTGGAATATCCATTATCTACTCTTGTTTCAGTTCATCTTGAAAACATGTTTCGGGAGAGCAAGACATCGATCTGCTGTATTTCTAGTCCAACATGTGTGTTAATTTTCCTTCATTTTATCTTAGCAAGAAATTCTTTTCCATTCACGAACATTATTTCAAGAACATATGTATGCATGCATGTGTGTATGCTATTATTTAGTTTAATTTCTCGATTTCTCAATGGAGAAATAGCCCGTTTGTAACCTAGATCCAAGGCTCCTTCAGTGGAATTTCAACTACACCAACAGGGTAGTTGTGCATGAAAGTATTTACAAGTATTTGGTGTTAGTATGTGTGCAGACTGTATACTTCTATATAGTTACTTGTCTAGACATGAGCATACATATTTATATGCTAAACATTTTTTATGTTGCTATTGAATATTGTTACTCTTCTCGTGATTAAAACGCGTATTTCACAAACTTTTGGAAATAAACGCCTTCTCCAACCACATTGATTTTTTTTATTGTGCTAGTCAGACCGGTGGAGGTCTACTTTCTGTTGGTGCATAGAAAATAAGTGAAGTGTTGCAATTCATAGTTGATCGTTCCTTTTCATCCTCCAAATATATGTGGGTGTAGATAAAATAATACCTGTAAAATAATGAGGTTGACTATATTGCTACTTTTCTTCCTTGTCTGAACCACCTTACGCCTTCTACACAGAAGCAATGAAGGACAAAATAGTCGTTTATTATTCCTGCGTAGCTGGATCTTCAATTATATTTTGATTTCCAGTTGCATCCACTATTCACTGTGCCGTTGATACCCTTCATCACCGAGAAAGCCATGAACGTCACATAATCCCATTTGACCCCACCTCCCGATACTTTGTGGTTCTATAAAAATCAGGAGTTTCTGCAGTGATACTCCTACTAAATTGGACTAATTATATTTAACAAATGTTTTTTGGGTGTTGGGGAAAATCTTTCTTTAGGAAAAAAAACTGGTTTAATACACAACATAAACATACATTAGCTTCTCTCTCCGTGCCTTCAGTATTCTGAGAAGTTTTAGAAAACTGCGTGATAAAAATGCACACACACATACACACAGAACATAAAAAGCATATGGTGATCTTTCGTTATGACTTGCAGAAATATAAAGAAAAGAAAAAATTGGAAAAGTACATATTTTTAGCATGAGTTTACTTCGTAAATATTTAGTGTGAATGCTCTTGTCCGCCTCACGTGGTCGGTACGACCTTTGTTGATGTATTATTTATTTCATGATATCGCCGGCAACACATTTCTCTTTCATTTTCTTTCCTCTCACCCTTTTTGCTAGTTCTATTTCTCTATTCTTGTGTTGCTCGCATTTGAGCGTGTTTAACTACACACAATGGCTTAAACATACACACAGACGCGTGCATGTATTTTTCCTAACAGTATCTATCACGTTATATATATCAATCGAACATTTTCCTCTAGATTATAATTGTTTCCAACGTATTCTTGCTTCTCAGTTTATTTATAAAACACCTTAGCTGATCTGATAACGTTCTTTAATCTCTTATCTTTTGTTATTCGTTTAAAGAAATGATTAAAGATAATAAATCAGTGGTCGTCCAAGTTCGGCTTCTGTAGTTGGCTTCTCATTGCAGCCGCCTTTTTTTAATTACACACACACGCACTCTCTCTCTCTCTCTTGACTGATGCTAACTCTTTTTATGTTATTCTTCTGTCTTCTCTCTCGCCATTTCGCCCCCTCTCTTATTCTCTTCTCTCATTCACAAATCCACTTTTTTTTTCATGCCTTTTAGTTTCTCTTTCAATATTCTCCGTTCGTATACAAACATAATTCTCACACACATGTAACCATAGGCGCGTGCGCGCACAAAATATTTGCCTGTGTCTGTGTATATACATATGTGTATAAAAGTATATTGTGTATGTATATATATGAATGTGTGTATGTATATATGTTTATATGTATATATGTTTATATGCGCATGCATATATATATGTACGTTTGTTTATATATGCCATCGAACATACAGACAGATACTCCAAATACGAACCAGCTCAGTTTTGTCCCTGTCACAACACATACACTACAGTGCCATTATTATTGTCTTTGAACTGCAGTAGATTAGTCTTTTGTCGCTACCGCCGTCGCCGCTGTGTTCCTATGATAGTAATAGTGGTATGTGGTGTATGTATGTATGTGTCGGGGAGGAAGGAGTGACTAACTCGGCATGCTTCTCTCCATGTGACGCGTAGAAAGGGAGAAAGAAGAGAGAGAGAGAGAGAGGAAGTGCTGTGGCCCGACGTTATTTCTTGTTTCTAATGCTCGATCGCTGCATACCACAGCATCATTCTGTTATCTGATTGGCAACTGCTTGAATTCCACATGATTATTAAAATGCAGTTACTGTTATGCCCTTCTACGCGCAACTAAGCCCACTGCATTCGTCTCTAGAGAAACAAGATAGAGGTTAGGAGGAGTGGATCTTTCTTAGGAACTGATCGAAGTGGTGGTTTGAAATAAAATAAAGAAAGGGAAAGAAATTCTTTTAAAAAGCATCATTTAAGCATCTCTCACTCACATGATTCCCTTAGACTAAAGGAGAAGTGCAGCTCCTTTGGGTTATCATATTCAAACAACAACAGAACTGTTCCAGATAAAAATGTGAGCGTGCGCTGTCAGTTTATTGTTGTTAAACACTGGGTCAGATCTGATCAAAAACATTTTAGCTATAACTATTCAGTCATTTTCTTTTCAAATATAGTGTAGGACTACGCTATTCAATGTGGCCTTTTCTTAAGACGCTAGAGTTTTGAAGCAGATGTAGATATTTCTTGCAAATCGATCAGTTCTAGTTGCTTCCTATTTGGGTGTAGTTTGTTGTTTAGCCCTAGGTATTTTCTGAATGAGTAGACTTATGATCTGAGATGTTTTGTATATTAAGGACTAACATTATTCAATGTATTATTTGTTCAAGAGTTTGTGTTTGGTGGGGGTGCGATTTGGCTGGTGTTTCTAGTAGATCGCTCCCTTGTTTCATTTGCACGTGACTGACTGCTTCCTCCCACCCGAAAGATTCATTGATTGTTCACATGAAGTGTGATTGGGGGCGCCGTATTTTGTCGAGACCACGGTTGAGTGGTTTCTACAATGTGTCCAGACAACGAGGAAGCGGGAGGGGCATATCACGTGTGTATTTGTGGAGGGTGAATGTCTCATCTCATTTCAATTGATAATTTTTTTTCTTTACTAAAGCGAACGTATCATTTTGGTTTTAGCATCCTTGTAGAAGTAAATTAATCAGTAAATCATTTCAGTGTAATTAGCAAATTATGTTAATGTATCAGTTTATTGAAAAATGGGCTGTCTAAAGTGTCCTCAATTCACTAGTGAATTGAGGACACTTTGAAGATCAGTCGTTCTGGTTTCAAATGAAGCTTCCGTTAACACTGTTCTCCGAACTGGAGAGACGTGAGTTCATATTTTATCAATGCACATCTATCCTCACAAGGCATTGAACTCACCCCTCATCTTTTGTCTGTCTCAGGTCTTTTTGTAGGGTATATACGGCAGGAGAGAGAGAGAGAGAGGGAGACAGAGAGTGCATTGGAAGTGGAGCATCGAACTAGTTAGATAGCTTGGAGTTCCGAGCACGAATCTGTCCATATTAGAAGTCTCAGCCATCCTTCAGCTGCAATACAACTGGTTGACATCTCTATGACAGTCAACGAAATTCCTGTCATTTGATTCATTCATCTTTCTTTCGGTCTCTCTATCGCTTCTGTACATATGCGGTGTTTGTGCGTACGCATGTGTGTGTGTGTGTGTGTGTGCGTGCGCGACCTGTATGATTATCTGGGTGTAGACATAAACATAACAGTAATCGATTTACATGGCTAATGCCTTGAAAACAGGAATGAAAGTCGCAACATCATACTACAATATCTGAGTGAATCTATTTGCATTGCTCAGTATAAAGAGCATGAGATCTTTTTTCCAGTTCCTTCTAAAAAAAAAACGGGTTTATAGGAATATCATATTTGCATTC
>NC_142930.1:133180524-133223024 GCF_046866305.1 Octopus bimaculoides
CTAATGACTGAAACAATTAAAAGATATGTTACAGTGTTAGGAAACAGTGTAGATAATTCTCTAGATTTCTTTTGAAATGTTTGACAATGATTTATCATTTATTCTGAAAATATTACAATTTCCTGTTAGGCTTGCTTTTGTTATATCAGTAAATAAGGGTCAAGGACACAGTTTAAAGAGGTGCAGTTTGTATCTTTTGACTGCAGAGTTCACACAGATAATTGGACAATCCAATAAGCCTGGGAATATTTGTAGATCAAAAAGTATTTAACTGCCTCATCCATAAATACACATCATAATTACGTATGCACAACTTTCTTGAGGAATGTTGTTCGTGGAGGAGTCATCTAAGTAAAGGTAAATATTGTTCAATGATTATACTGAGTTTCATTATTATTTAACATGAGTTTTCTATGCTGGCATGGGTTGGATGGTTTGACAGGAGCTGACAAAGCTCTATAGTTATGTATCAGGCTCTATCGTTGTGTTTTGGCATGGTCTCTAAAAGTGGATGTTCTTCCTAATGCTAATCACTTTACAAAGTATACTGGGTGCTTTTTCATGTGGCACCAGCACTGACAGAGTCACCAAGTATGCTGCAACACAAAACCCCCTCAACTAGGAGTGTGGAGTATGTGTCTTGCTGTAGAGTAGACACATGGATACCTCAGAAGATAAAATAAAAGCTTCAGGCATGGCTGTGTGATTAAGAAGCTCACTTCACAACCATGTGGTTTCTAGTTCAGTCCTACTGCTTGGCATTTTGGGTAAGGTGCTTCTATTACTGCCCAAGACTAACCAATGTCTTGTGAGTGAATTTGGTAGACAGGAATTGTGTGAAAGCCCTTTGTGTGTGTGTGTGTTTGCATTTATTCCCCTACTACTAGACAACTGGTGTTGGTTTGTTTACGTCCTTGTAACTTAGCAGTTTGACAAAAAGTGATTGATAGAATAAGTACCAGACTTCAACAAGGATTTACCATTTACAATCTCTGCTATTATTTTCTAAACAAAACTTCCAAGGATTTTTCAGTCCCTAATCACTATTTACATCAACTACTGCTGAGGGGTTGCTGTTGATGATCATGTCAATGATGATAATATTAATGTAATAGTTTCTAATATAAAGAAAAGGCCAAAGATCTCTGAGGACGATATAGTTGAGCAGGTCCACATTTGTATTTATCAACACCACAATGATTATAGGCTAAGTTTGACTGACTATTCTGCTGATTCTGCAACAACAGCCATAATAATAATAATAATAATAATAATAATAATAATGGCTTCAAATTTTGCCACAAGGGCAGCAATTTTGGGGGAGGGGATGAGTCGATTAGATCGACCCCAGTATGCAACTGGTACTTAATTTATCGACCCCGAAAAAATGAAAGGCAAAGTCAACTTCAGTGGAATTTGAACTCAGAATGTAGTGGCGGGCGAAATACTGCGAAGCATTTCATCCAGTGCACTAACGCTTCTGCCAGCTTACCGCAATAATAATAATAATAATAATAATAATAATAATAATAATCTCTCATGGCTTCTGATCTAATAATAATAGTAATAATCCTTTCTACTATAGGTACAAGGCCTAAAATTTTAGTGGGAGTGGGCTAGTTAATTACATCGGTCCCCAGTGTGTAACTGGTACTTATTTTATCAATCAGGAGTGGGTAAGACGATTACGTTGACCCCGGTGCTCAATGTCGACCTCAATAGGATTTGAACCCAGAACATAAAGAGCCAAAAGAAATGCTGCTAAATATTTTGTCTGCAATGATAACAATCCTGTCAGCTCACTGTCTTAATAATAACAATAATTCTTTATAAATTTGGCACATTTGAGGGGAGGGTTAAGTTGATTACATTGGCTCCAGTGTATTTATTAAATTGACCCTGAAAGGATTAAAAGCAAAGTGATCCCAGCAGAATTTGAACTTAGAACATAATGACAGAGGAAATGCCATTAAGCATTTTGTTCTGCATGCTAAAGATTCTGCATTGATGACAATAATAATCTTTTCTATTATAAGTACAAGGCCTGAAATTTTTGGGGAGGAGACTAGTTGATTACATCGAGCCCAGTATGCAACTGGTACTTTATCGATCCTGAAAGGTTGAAAGGCAAAGTTAACCTCGGCAGCATTTGAACTTAAAACGTAGCGGCAGACGAAATACCACTAAGCATTTCACCTGGTGTGCTAACGATTCTGCCTCTTCGTTGCATTAATACTAATAATAATAATAATAATCCTTTCTACTGTAGGCACAAAGCCTGAAATGTGGAGGAGAGGCATAGTCGATTACATCGACCTCAGTTCTCAGCTGGTACTTATCAACCCCGAAAGGATGTAAGGCAAAGTTGACCTCAGCTGAATTTGAACTCAGAACGTAGCGACAGACGAAATACCACTAAGAATTTTGCCCGGCATGCTAACGATTCTGCCAGCTCGCCGCCTTAAATAATAATAGTAATAATAATAATAATAATCTTTTCTATTATAAGCACAAGGTCTGAAATTTTGGGGAGGGGACTAGTTGATGATATTGACCCTAGTATGCAACTGGTACTTATTTTATCAATCCTGAAAAGATGAAAAGCAAAGCTGACCTCAGCGGAATTTGAACCCAGAATGTAAAGCCTATGCTGCTAAGTATTTTGATTGGTGTGCTAAAGATTCTGCCAGCTTAATGCCTTGATAATAATAATAATAGTTTCAAATTTTAGCACAGGGCCAGTAATTTCAGGGTAGGGTATAAGTTGATTTACATCGACCCCAGTACTCAACTGGTACTTATCTTATTGATCCCAAAATGATGAAAGGCAAAGTCAGCCTCAACGGAATTTGAACTCAGAACGCAATGACAGATGAAATGCTGCTAAGCATTTTGTTTGGCATGCTAATGATTCTGTTAGCTTGATGTTCTGATGATGATAATAATAATAATGGTAATAATAACAAAACAACGTCTCTGCATTGGTGGAGATGGCAGTAGAAAGCAAAAAAAAAAAAAATCGCTTTTTAACTAATTAGTCAGTGATGATGTTAATAGAGTGATGCAGGGTGGCAGGATGCAATGTAATGCTCCAGTTATTTTGAAAGTATATTTAACTAACTGGAAAGTATTGGAAAATTAAGTTTCAAATTTATTCATATAATAAAACCATGTTTTTACATGGAAAAGTCTTAATCTTTCGATTACACATGCAGCAGTTTTTTTTAATATTGTATTATCAATGTCTGTTAAAAGCAACATTTTAGAAAATTTTCTTTCCCATTCACTTTCTTTTACATTTCCCCCTCCTTCTCATTCCCTCTGTTGAATTCTTTGCATTGCATTCTTATCTCGCATTCTTTGCATCACATTCTTTCTTTCCACTTGCTTTCTTCTCGCATTCTTTGAATCACATTCTTTGCATTGCATTCTTCCTGCATTCCTTGAATCGCATTTATCTTGCATTCTTTCGTCTCGCATTACTTTGACTAGCATTCCCTCAACTTGCATTCCTTCTTCTCTCATTCCTTCATTTGGTATTCCTCCCTTTTCGCATTCCTTCATTTCGCATTGCTTCATCTCGCATTCCTTCGTCTCGCATTCCTTCGTCTCGTGTTTCTTTGCCTCGCGTTTCTTCACTTTGCATTTCTTCGCCTCGTGTTCCTTCGCCTCGCATTCCTTTGTCTCGTGTTTCTTCGCCTCGCGTTCCATCGCCTTGCTTTCCTTCGTCTAGCATTCCTTCATCTCGCATTCCTTCATCTCACAGTCTTTACTCTAGCATTCCCTCGTCTCGCATTTCCTTGTCTTGCATTTCCTCGTCTCGCACTTTCTCGTCTCGCATTCCTTCGTCCCGTATTGCTTCGTCTCGCATTGCTTCGTCTCGCATTTCCTCATCTCGCATTCCTTCGACTCGCATTCCTTCGACTCTCATTCCTTCGTCTCGCATTCCTTCGTCTCGCATTCCTGCGTCTCGCATTTCCTCGTCTCGCATTCCTTCGTCTCGTAGTCTTTCCTCTCATATTCTTTCATCTCTTATTCTTTACTCTAGCATTCCCTTGTCTTGCAGTCCTTCAGGCAGATGAAAGGCAATGCCTTCACCCTTTCGTTACCAACCCGGCTGAAATCAGCTCTGGCTCTGAGTACAAATGTCTTGTTTTCATAGGTTTTGAATTAAAATCTTCCACCAAACCTTAGTCACAATTTATGTTCCTAACACTAGCTTAATGATAGCTAAGTCATTTTACTAAATTCTTTGTTATATTTAAAATTAATTGAAAGAAACATAAAGCATCTCAAAATAGATACATTAACTAAAGGACTACCTCATCTAAATTTTCTAATTTAGACTCAAGGCCAACAACTTTGAGGCAGTGGCATGAGTCAAATTGGCACTATAACTTCAATAGTACTCTATTTTAATCAACCCCAGTGGGATAAAAGACAAAGTTAGTCTCAAAGGGATTTGGATTCAGAATCTTAAGAACTGGAGCAAATGACACATGGCTTTTTTTATGACATTCTGATGATTCTGTCAATCTACTGCTTTAATAATAATGATTATAATAATCATCATCATCGTTTAATGTCTGTTTTCCATGCTGGCATGGGTTGGACAGTTTGACCAAGGACTGGTGAGCCATTAGGCTGCACTAGGCTCCAATCTGATCTGGCATGGTTTCTACAGCTGGATGCCCTTCCTAATGCCAACCACTCCGAGAGTGTAGTGGATGCTTTTTACGTGCCACCGGCACAGGAGCCAGTGAGGAGGCACTGACATCAACCATGTTTGGATGGTGCTTTTTACATGTCACTGGCACAGAAGCCAGTTGTTGGGGCACTGGCATCAACCACATTCAGATGGTGCTCTTTATGTGCCATCAGCATGGGGAGTCAGTCAGGCGGCACTGGCATTGACCTGCGCTTGAATGGTGCTTATTACATGCAGCCCACACAGGAGCCTGTCGGGAGGCGGGGTCACTGGCTTTGACCACGTTCGAATAGTGCTTTTTATGTGTCACTGGCACAGGAGCCAGTCGGGGCAATGATCATGTTCAGATGGTGCTTTTTACGAGCCACTGGCACGGGGAACCAGTCAGGTGGATCTGGCATTGACCTACGCTTGAATGGTGCTTATTACATGCCACTGGCACAGGAGCCAGTCGGGGTGGGGGGCACTGGCATCAACTAAACCTTTCTACTATAGACACAAGGCCTGAAATTTGGGGGAGGGGTAAGTCAATTATATCGACCCCAGTACTCAACTGGTACTGAATTTATTGACCCTGAAAGGATGAAAGGTAAAGTTGACTTAGGCAGAATTTGAACTCAGAACATAGCTGTAGACAAAATACTGCTAAGTATTTTGCCTGGCATGCTAATGATTCTGCCAGCTTGCTGTCATAATAATAATAATAATAATAATAATAATAATAATGATAATAATAATAATAATAATAATAATAATGGTTTCTTTTGACTAATCACACATGTAGAGGTGACATTCATGTCATTCTCTGAAAGATGAAAAAAAAAAAAAAATGCAGTCAAAAACCACTTGAGTAACATTATTAATCATCTTTGGAAAGACATGCATGTTTTCAAATTCTCATTCTCCATTTCTTTTCCAGAAAGAGAAGTCATTTATTTAGTGTAGTTCTCAAACTAAATCTATAAATTTCTTGAATCAGAAAGCAGACAAGTTGAATAGAAATTCTTAAAATCTTACTTGCCTTGCTCTCTTTGAAAGCAAGGAGAGTTGCTGTGTGATGGCGAAATACTCCCCCCACCCCGTCTACCTCACACCCAAACCCAACTTGCTCATTTTTATGGTCTATGGAAGTACTTTAAATCAATAATGCTTCTGCCATCTTCGATGCTATGTTAGTACTTATCTTTTGTATTATATCCACTTATTAATCTGAAATAGATTATTATTATTATTATTATTATTATTATTATGGCAGTGTGCTGGCACCAGCTTACCGCATTAATAATGCACCCGA
The DNA here is from genome assembly GCF_046866305.1 of Octopus bimaculoides. Taxonomy (NCBI): domain Eukaryota; kingdom Metazoa; phylum Mollusca; class Cephalopoda; order Octopoda; family Octopodidae; genus Octopus; species Octopus bimaculoides. The sequence goes on from NC_142930.1 coordinate 133,186,527, forward strand.
TAAAATGCCTAGCACCATTTCTTCTGGTTCTTTATTTTCTGGGTTCAAATTCCACTGAGGTCGACTTTGCCTTTCATCCTTTCTGGGTCGATAAATTAAGTACCAGTGAAACACTTGGGTCTATGTAATCGACAATCTCCCTCCCCACAAAATCCAGGCCTTGTGCCTATCGTGGAAAGTTATTATTATTATTATTGTTATTATTATTATTATTATAATAGAGTTACAATAAGCTTCAAAATTTACTCACAGTCTAATTACAACTAATTTAACAAAATTGATGAATTTAGGCCTTGTGATATTGGTTTTTTTTGAGCATTGTGATATCAGTTTTTCAAAGTCTGCTTGTAATTTCACAACAGTCATTAGATACTATATTTAGTAACTATTTATCAAGAAAGTTAATTGAACTTAATTGATAGAATTGATCAGTGATGACTTTTTTAAAAGTTTGACAGACATTTTGCAAGTAACTATTTCTCTTTAAATTTCTAAATATATCTAACATGTTGTGAGTTAATAAAATTGCTATTAACAACTTTAGAGTGTATATTCACTTATTTATATCTATATTGTTGTCATTAAGTAACTCATTCCTGAATGGTTTGGGGTTTTATAAATTTGTACATTGAGCAGTAGTTTCGGTTTATATACTCTGTTAGAAAATGACCGTTGTTTGGTCAATCCTCCATCAATTTGATTGGACCGTGTGTATGTATCTCTCTCTCTTTCTAAACACACGCACATGTGTGTGTGTATGTGTGTGCACATATAAAAGAATAAAATGTCTTGGGTGGTGTACTGAATTGTATATTAGTAATAAGGCTAGTCTGAAGAAATGAAAGAATTGTTCCCATAGTATACTTATATAGAGCTGTAGAAAGTTTTCAGATTTTTCAAGGAAATGAAATGAAATGGAATGTAATAAAATAAAGTAGAATATTTCCATTATTACATTTAAGAATTTTTATCTAGCACTTGTGCCTCATATATGCATATATATATATATATATATATATATATGTGGAGGCGCAATGGCCCAGCGGTTAGGGCAGCGGACTCATGGTCATAGGATCGTGGTTTTGATTCCCAAACTGGGCGTTGTGTGTGTTTATTGAGCGTAAACACCTAAAGCTTCATGAGGCTCCGTCAGGGGATGGTGGCGAACTCTGCTGTACTCTTTCACCACAACTTTCTCTCACTCTTCCTGTTTCTGTTGTGCTTGTAATTCAAAGGGTCAGCCTTGTCACACTGTGTCACGCTGAATATTCCCGAGAGCTATGTTAAGGGTACACGTGTCTGTGGAGTGCTCAGCCACTTGCACGTTAATTTCACGAGCAGGCTGTTCCATTGATCGGATCAACTGGAACCCTCAACGTCGTAAGCGACGAAGTGCCAACACACACACACACACACACACATATATATATATAATCACCTGATGGTGATTGGATACCAAATGAGTCAAAATGTTGTGTAGAAAGATATATTGTTGATGTACATTCTAAATAAAATTAATAGTCTGAACATTTCTCTTTAGTTTAATTAATTTAACTAAATTATGAAATTCAGTCTGAATAGATCAGCATGTCCAAATTTGTCAGTTGCTTAGTACCACTGTTGGAAACCATATTTTATAAATACTACTAAATAATTTAATTATTTTGATATAATTGATGTAATTGATTTTAGTGATTATAACTTCTCATTTTGTAATAATCACTGATAAATATCATTTCCTGGTTCTAGCTTTCCAATGTGTGATAGTTCTGAGCAGTATGTTTTTCATTTGTACACTCTATGCTCTCAGCTGGCCCTAATCCTTTCCATTTGACCATCACCCTTTCCTTTGTTATTTTTAAGAATTTTATAAACTTATTTTTGTTATCAGATTTATAAATTTGCAAATTTGTTTACCTCTTGTGATCAATAGGTCTTTCTTTTTAGGTCACCAAATTTAGCATTGGTGTACTCGCTTGTCTATTCAGTGAATTCTCATTGCAGAGGATAAATAAAATGCACTGTTTTTTAGTATATAAACTGCAGTACTGCTGCCTTTTGTGCCTTAGCCTTTCATTGTTGTTCTCTTAAGAGCTCTCATTATCCTTTATTATTGTGGTTCCCAGTGTTTTATGACACTTGTGTATACCTAGAAGTAGCATAAAAAATAAGATTATAATTAAACTGTGTAAAATGCAAATTGAAATTCAAAATATACAGTCTTTATAATTATGCTTCAGTTACTGAATACAGATGGAAGTACTTAATTTTCTATAATTTTAAATCATTTATATAATTATGCATATAATATACATAAATAGATTATTTTTTTTAGATACATCTTTTTTTTACTTTAGGCATGAAGTGTAGCAGAGTGTTTGTATTTACTTTAATTCTGTAGTATTTAGACTAGCCATATCGGGGTCCAAATATTCTATCTGTTTTATCTTCAAACCAGCCAGATCTGGCCTCTCACACCTACCCAATAATGTCAGTCTAAAAATCGACAATCACATCATCAGGATCTTAAAGCCATGAGGTAATACCTGATTAATTCAAAACAATGTGAATAAAAAAGTATTATATTTGATAGAGTAATCTGAATATTAAAGAGTTAAAATGTGTTGTAAGAAAACCTTTGGAATCCCTGTTTTATTGGCTCCATTGCAATCATACATTCTAAGTAAGAACCACTTTTGTAGAATACATAATCCTTCAGTCTACAACTTGGCCCTCATCTTGCAATGTATGCATGCACTCAATTGCTGACATGCATGCACACAATTGTTGACATGCATGCACATATGTATTATGGGCACATACAGATGCAGGCATTTCGACATTTTTGCATGCTTTGCATTGACATATCTGCACAGGAATGTATACACACTTCCAAATTATACGTATGCATTCATACGTTTGATAGGCTCATATATCTACACATGCACATGTATGTATATATATATATATATATATTGTACATAAACCTATATACATACATACAAAGAATGCATAGATGTTCACATATGTAATAAACAAGCGACACACTCTAAGTGCACACAAAATTGCAAAAACGACATAGATGTAAATGAAGACTTAGATATTTTCACACAAGTCAACTTAACCACATGCATACAAACTACACATATGCACATTATAAAGTGTAAACAAACTGCAAAATCATCATACAGACACAACATACAAATCATTTTTATGTATGTGTATGTGCAGACAATCACAAATGCTGTAGACATTCACACAGACACACATTTTCCCGTTTCTTTATTATCAGTGAATTTTCCCGTAAGTTATATTTCACCTATACTTCTTTAAACAGCTATTTTTATTTATATCGTCATGAGTTCCTTTTTTTATTTCTTTCTATTTTTTGTTACCACTGACAAAATTTTCCCAATTAAACTACTTTTCTGCTGATGTTCTTGATGGGAAAATTTTTTTCTGTCTATTTAGATTTTAATTTAACATGCTCACAGAGAGAGAGAGAGAGAGATAGAGAGAGAGAGAGAGAGAGAGAGAGAGAGAGATAGAGAGAGAGAGAGAGAGAGAGAGAGAGAGAATATCTGCGTCTGAATAGTTGTTTGACATACTACGAATATCGGCCATTTCTCTGCCAATAATCCCCTGCAGTCTTAAAAAGGAAGACACATTAAATATTGTAGACCTAGATACATTATATTTAAAGAAAACAAAAAGAAAAGTGGGGGTGCACAGCTGAACTATCTTTGATCATAGATTTACTGGCGAGCTGGCAGAAATGCTTAGCAATATTTCGTCTGGCGTTATGTTCTGAGTTCAAATTCTGCCGAGGTCGACTTTGCCTTTCATCCTTTCGAGGTCGATGGGGTCGATGTAATCGACTTAATACCTTTGTCCTTGTTTGTCCCCTCTATGTTTAGCCCCTTGTGGGCAATAAAGAAAAAAGATTTACTGGATCAGGACTGACCTGGGGCTAAATAAGACCACCACCACCACCACCATTATCACCATTACTAATACTATCAATGTTACCATCATAGTTCTCTCAAATTGTAGTCCATGATCTTCAAACAAGAATGTATTAAATAATGTGGTTCTGGAGACATTGTGTGAATAAATGAGAGTATGGTCATGTTTGGAATATCTTTGATCACAAGTCTGCTGAATCATAGTTGTTCTGCTTTTTTTCCTTCTAGTTTATCTGATTATCATCTATTGTTTTCCACTTCTCCAATATGGCTTATTGACTACATACATATACAGTAGGGTCTTGCATATAAAATATACTTAGACAAAAAATCCTGATCCATTGAAATTATCCAAACAATTTGTAGACAAAAATCTCTCTCTTGGAGTGTTTAAAAGAGCTAAAAACAAGAGAAATAACTCCAATTAGATCAGTTGATGGCAATTTCTGGACAATGGCTCAGGAAAGCATTTTGCATATTAAATACAGTTAATGGGTTAATATTTTGTATTGTCCTTTATCATATGTAGTCAAACAAATTGATTCTAGTACTAAATTTTTTTAAGCCTGGTACTTATTCAAGTGGTCTCTTTTGCCAAACCACTAAGTTTTGGGAATGTAAACAAACCAATACCAGTTCTCAAGCAGTGGGGGGGGGGGACAGACATGAAGACACACCCACATATATATTGAATGCACAAGGCCTAGTGGTTATGGTATTGCACTCACAATTGTGAGATTGTGGTTTCAATTCCTGATGGTGTATTTTATCCCACATTGCTCTGCAATCATTTCAGCATCTGACATGATGCACAGTGCATCTGTTCAGGCAATATTGATTTGATGGACGGAATGTGCTAATGTACAACACATACATTTGATCACTGTAAACCGATCATTTGGGTAAGTTGTTCAGTAAGAAATTGCTGAAAGATTCTTGGTGTATGAGCGACTACTGTTCGTATAATAATCATAATAACGAAATTATTGTGTATAGTGCTCAGGTGCACTACAACTCATCAAAGGTGCATACACAGTACATAGAATTATGTACAAAAGTCAGGAAAGTGACCAGTGTATGAGTCATGATATACATGTGTACATGTGTATGGCGTGGGGGGGGGATATCAGGTGTAGTGTTGGTGAATTTCAGGAAGCATGGAGGTTTTAAAGGATGCAATGTCTCAGCAGCTAACAACTGATGCAGGTAGTTTGTTCCATGCTTCAGTAACTCTGAGTGTGAAAAAATGTTTCTGAAAGTCATGGGAGCTGTGCTATTTTCTGACTTTGTAGGCATGCCCACGTGTGTTAGACACATGGAGCTCAAAAAGGTGCTCAAGGTGGTTGTTAGTGTAATGGTTAATAATTTTATATGTGTGTGGTGTGTGTGTGTATATATATATATATATATATATATATATATATTTACAACAGACATTTTTAGTTTCTGTCTACTAAGTCCACGTACAAAGCTTTAGTTGGTCCCAAGTTATAGAAGATACTTGCTCACACAGTCCCACCCAGTGAAACTGAACACAGAACCATGTGGTTGAAAATCAAACTTCTTACCACATTGTCATGTCTGCATCAAGATTCACATCTTTTTTTTCTCTCTGTATCAAAATAAACTTTTATTTTTGAATTTGATTTCTCTTTATAAATTTAAAGATGGACATTTCCGTTCTCTTTATTTCATTCCCTTTCTGATAGTTTTTGTTTTTGAGTCTTTCTTGTGTCTTCTTCTCTACAATAAGACTAAGAGCCTATTGATGTTTGGTGATCAATTTCTTTTGTGGAGACAGGCAGTCGATTAAACCAATAATACACTATGTTTAAACCTAGTGTTTTACTGGTACCTTCACTGTATGTTTTTACTACATCATTCATCATTCACAAGATGTCAGAAAAAGTTATTACATCTGAGAATGTATTATTAAGACATATTAATAGTCTATGAGAAATGATATATTACTTGTTTATATTTATGCCAGCTCTGATTGATCAGATATATAAGCAAAAGTGTTTTAGCCATGACCATCCCATCTTATTTCTTTTCAGAAATCCTATGTCTAATACTACATTATCCTATATAATCTTAGTTATCATATATTTTATGAGGGTAGTGTATAATTTAAGGACAGTTTGGTTGCTATTTTTAGCAGGTTGAGTAACTATACAGAGACTTTCTTGTTGATTCGAAGATCAGTCTGGGTTGAACTTCATAATTTGGTGCTCTTTATAGCCCTTGGTCAAGCCTAATTGTGTAGACATATCAGAGGTGTTCAAGCTGTGACAATCCAGTCTGTCTCCTTTCCAAACCTTCCACTTGCAGCTTCAGTCAAAATCTACAGTTTGAAGAGGGTTGAGCTTTGTCAAGCGTTTAGACTTCTTAGATATCAGTATATGTAATATAAAATGTTAATAAATACCAAGTCACACCTGATTGAGCAGACCTATGACCAAAGCCAATCCAAGTGTAATCACCCATTTTTTTCAAAGCTGTGTCACCTTCCTGGCACTTGTGCCAGTGGCACATGAAAAGACATTCGAATCGAGATCGTTGCCAGTGCCGCTGGACTGGCTCCTGAGCAGGTGGCACGTAAAATACACCATTTCGAGCGTGGCCGTTACCAGTACTGCCTGACTGGCCTTCGTGCCGGTGGCACGTAAAAGCACCTGCTACACTCTCGGAGTGGTTGGCGTTAGGAAGGGCATCCAGCTGTAGAAACTCTGCCAAATCAGATTGGAGCCTGGTGTAGCCATCTGGTTTCACCAGTCCCCAGTCAAATCGTCCAACCCATGCTAGCATGGAAAGTGGATGTTAAACAATGATGATGATGATGATGATGATGAAGATGTTCTGTTGCTTTAACTGCATTAACTAAAATGCATTCCCTTTTTGACAATGGTAGTGCATGATTTGTGGAAGATTTGGCTGCTGTTTATTGCAGGTCAAGCAAGCATATTGAGTCTCTTTTGTTGTTTCATTATCATTGAGTGACTTGTATTAGATAGAACTGCAATGGTAAGTTGTCATCTAGAGAAGATTTAAAAGGTTAAATGAAACAGGTTGAACTGTTTCATTTAATTGTCTCTCTGTGTCTGCAACTTCCTACTAAAGTCTATAGCGTGAAGGGTGTTGGATTCCACCTAGTTGTAAAGACAAGAAGGAGTCTGTTGAGAGAAATCTGTGTACCATTGTGTGCAAGTCAAATGACAACATAAAAACTTCCTTATTGGTTTGAACTCAGAATGTTGTTTAACCCATAATCAAATCCGATCAAATGTACTACTACTCTAACTATCCTGCATTTTTATTATTTTTTTCTTGATAGTGAAATCTAGAACTACAGTATCCAATGTGTTGTTCTTCCTTCTTTTTTAAAGACAGCAAGGGTAATTTGAGGAGATTTGCTTGCTAATTCTAGTAGGTCGACTGAAAACATAGAAGCTTCCTTCCTGAGCTGAGTTCAGGAAGTTTGGTCTCAAAGTGAAGATATTTCCATACAATGTTCTGATTCCTTGATTGATAAATTCTATTTTATTTTGCTTTTGGATTTGCTTTGCAAGATTGAAAAGGTTGCAAGATGCAATGAAAATTTTAAGAAAAATAAATTAGTAAATGAATGGAAACTTTACTGGTGAGTGTGTTAAATAATAAGGCACTAAAAGAGAATAACTCTCCTCAGACACAACAAAACATTCTATTTTATTCTTAAGGTAATGACTTGCTGCACCTGACTTATTGACTTTATTGTATTGTTGCCTTAGCTGAGTAGATTCTACTAATTGAGTTTTGTTAATCAACTTAATCTATAAAACTCACATCTATGTCTTTCTTAATGCAAAACAAGCAAAAGGCTGCCAATGTTACTACTAGTACTGCAACTATCACTATTATTAATACTAAAACAACAACTACTAACAATTCTCTAAACACTATTTCAATCACCACCACCACCACTACTGTTGCTAATGTTACTTCTGCAATCACTAACACTGTTAACACTACAAGTGCTACAACTGCAACCACCACCAATGCTATGGCTGCTACAGTAACAGACAACACTATTAGTGTTTCTACTATACCCTACTTCCAGTCAGTACTGTTATCGCTACCACCTGTGCCAATACTTTAGACACCTCTGCTGGTACTCCTCTTTCAAGCAAACCTACTACTCTAAAAACCACCACCACCACCACCACCACCACCACCACACTACTATTACTCCTGTTGCACTGTTGCAACTATGACATCCTTCTTCTGCTGCTACTACTACTACTACTACTACTACTATACTACTACATTATCATCATCAACATCACTGATAAAATAATACCAATGTAAATAAAACTTCTGCAGAAATTGTGAATCGAAAATTATTTTTTTTATTATTTTTTTTTCTGCATTTGTAAAATATTTGGAAAAATATGTAAATGATAACATTTCACACGCATGCAAATACACACAGACATGGGTACAAATGCGCATGTGCTCATACACAAATGAGTACAGACATGTGTACTCACACATATAACACATACTTTCAACAGCACATCATGGATACATTCACACACACACACACACACACACACACACATATATATATTATACCAACTTTGTGAGAACTGGTCTGGTGGAGGCAGCAGACTAATCTCCCTTAACTCACACTTTACTAAGTTATAAAAGAAAGGATGTGTCAGATAAGTTGTGTGTGTGTGTGTGTGTGTGCTGGTGTTGCGCAGAAGGCACTCAGTACACTCAGTGAAGTGGTTGGCATTAGGAAGGGCAGTCAGCTGTAGAAACCATGCAAAAACAGATAATTGAAGCCTGGTGCAACTTTCTGGTTGGCTAGCTCTTGTCAAACTGTCCAATCCATGCTAGCATGCAGATAAGACATTAAGGAAGAATGTTAGGAAGGGCATCCAGCTGTAGAAACTCTGCCAGATCAGATTGGAGCCTAGTGCAGCCTTCTGGCTTGCCAGTCCTCAGTCAAATTGTCCAACCCATGCTAGCATGGAAAGCGGACGTTAAATGATGATGATGATATAGTCATCATTGTTGTTTTAATATCTGCTTTTCTATGCTTGCATGGGTTAGACGAAATTTGTTGAAGCAGATTTTATGTAGTTGGATACCGTTCCTATTTACCAACCCTATCTGTCTTCAAGTAAAGTAATATTTCCCCATTGGCTTTTGTTAGCCTTGGGCCATAATAGAAGACACTCGACCAAAGTGCCATACTGTGGGACTGAACCTGAAATCACATGGTTAAGAAGTAAGCTCCTCAACCACACAGCTATGCTGCAACCCCATCACCATGGAATGCCTTTGATCAGGAGTCTGCTTTATCAGGACTAACCTTGGGCTAAACAACAACCATAGCTTATGTAAGTAGTCTAGATTGTGCATGCATCTTCAGAATTAATATGAAGGGATAGGTAGCCATGTATCCTCTTTGATATTTGTTTTGCACTACTAAGTCTTATAGATAACTTGAGCTTACATATTATCTGAAGCATAACATTTTTTTCTATAAAAGCTGAAGTGATATGTTTTGCTTTGTAGTAAATAATCAAATAATGGTTTTATTACATCTGCACAAGGCACCAAAATGGTTTTTGCTGTATGTCTTATACTGCTTGTATCTTTGCTACATCTCTGCTACACTACAGTACGTTTCCTATGGGATTTCAGTATTTAACTGGAGTGATATATATTTTTAAATATGCTAATATTTCACATCGACCCTTGTATACTGTTGTATATTTACTTAGTGATACATCTCTTCTTTGGGAGTGATTTTGAATTAAAGATGAAAAACAAATATTAAAGAACTTAAATGGAGAGGAAAAGACAATAGCTGAGTGATTAAAGTTACTTTAATCATTCAACAAGTATGTGGAAGAAAATAGCTCTGAATGTTTCCATCTTGATAGGTCTCCTCAGCACTGCACAGGTTTCACCATACTTGCCAAATATTTTCAATTTTTATTCCAAATCACCCCAAACAAGGACCCTAGGTCACTTCAAGGCTAGGGAAAGGAGAGAGTGGCATTGTTACCACAAAAATACATTAATGTAGTTCTGTGTTTCATGCACATATGAAGACAACAGAATGGTCATAGCTAGAATCTATTCCTTTGATTATAGACCTGCTTGATCAGGGCTGATCTGGGGTTGGATAATGATGACAGCATCAACAAATCTGTTCATTTTTTTTTTTTTTTCATTTGTATTGATTGAGAATTTATTAAAAATATATTCAAAACTTATTGCTCATTTCAGAGAATATTTCCATATTAATTAATTTACACTTCAGCAAGAATTTTTAATAACATAAGGTAAAAGTTAAATAGGAAGAGACTGTATAGTAAGTTCCTTTTGAAAAGGACAGTATTCTTAGAAGCACAGTTTTTTGAAAACTGAAAATTCTTTTCATATTAGATTCAATTTTCTGTTGCTGTAATTGAAATGCATAAAATGTGTAAGAGTAGAGGATTCCATGTTATTAAAAACCAAGATAATGAAAAATACATAATGGACATGTTTTGCAAGGGGGATTTTTATGCTGCTGAGAGATAAAGTGATGATGTATTTATTCTAATTTAAATATTCACCAATATTTATTCTGAACTATTTAGAAATCTGTTAAAGTACAATTTCCTTACATTAATTTTCAGTTTTAAGTGGAGACCAACAGGTTTTTCACTATTAGGAGTATTAAGAGTGCTGTGACAGAGGATGAGTTCACTTTCAAATGGTAATTGAGCATAAGATTCAAATCATCAAAAACATAAGAAGCAGTCAAGTTATGAGAATAATGACTGTGGGGAGGCATTTTTCAGCTAGAAAAACTAGGAATAAAAATACCATTTGCAGTTGGCTCAGTTACCAGAAGTAGCAAATCATGCACTTTGGTCCTTAAAATTTATTTTTTAATTCTCCTACTTGAATTTTGTATTCACAAATTACATCTTTTTCCTTTTATGGCTTTTAAATCCGTTTTGTCATGCTAATATGGGTGAGATGTTAGTTTTGTAAATTATGAGTATTTCCATGTGAATTATTGCAGTAAATGACTTTATTAATAGATGATCTTTCTAAAGCTAAGTACATGATCACGAAAATTGAAGAAAGTAGCAAAAGCATATATTTAGAGAATGCTGGGTGTGCGAGATATCCTCTCAAAAAATCATAAAATGATAATTTAATATATTCTACTTATGACAAGTAAATTAACTGTTTGCAATTTATTAAACGGCTAAATTATATATAATTGGAACATTTTAACATATATATATATTCATTGTCATATATGGGTGTAAGGCCAGAATTCTATAGCACTATCAAATGAAATGAAAAACTCTTTAGATATGCAATGGGCCACAGTTAATGGTTGCATTCTGTACTAATCCACTTAACTTCTGCAATATGTCTTATCACCCTTAAAAACCGTGACGCATCAGAACAATATTAGAATAGCACTTCAAACATGCACGCACACGCACGCGCACGCACGCACACACACACACACACACACACACTCTCTCTCTCTCTCTCTCTCTCTCTCTCTCTCTCTCTCTCTCTCTCTCTCTCTCTCTCTCTCTGTCTTTCTCTCTCTCTCTCATGGCAAACTTGAAACATACATATTGCAATATCAACTTCCACATTTTGTTTCAAGCTCCTTTCTCAGTTACCAACCATGTTCATTGAGTTTTTAAGTTATTGAAGCTATTGTGGGCAATGGTCAAATCTATCTTGTTATTTTTGCTGTAAACCCAACCAAAGCCTTTGAACATATAAAAACTAGCTAATTGGCAAAACACATGTAGCATGCATGCTCTGGTTGGTTCACTCTCTCTACATGCACAGCCAATACCTTCATATCAGCCTGGATAGTAATATGACAGAGAGTAGACTGACACACAATATATATTGAATTAACATGTATTGTGCCATTCATATGTTTGACTACTTCAATAATATAATTCTACTCAAGCAAAACTGAATTTAGTTCCTCAGTAGCTGTATCTACCACTTGAAGTGAACCAGTTGGACAGCTAACTCATAGTTGAGTTATTAACATAATGTGAAGTAAGCAACAGGAGCAGAAAAAGCTGTGGTAATAAGCTTACGTAACTATTGCTACTACCTGAAGGCAGTCAGTGTGAGAGCATTGTTGTTATTTTAATGTGACTGATTATTTGATTTGAAACTGGTTAACTGTCTGAATTCTTAGTTCTGCACGATTTATAAACATACTGTAATGTCTTGTTTTAATCTTCATAATTAAAATGTCTTTTCTAATGAAGAATGGAGTACTTTAGTTGTCGCTATAGATTTTCTTTTGACTGGGTACAAGGTCATCTTTTGTTTTGTAATATAAGAGGTTATTGAATTACCAGGTCTAATTGAATCATCTCCAATAACTTTCTGGAACTTATTCACTAATTCAAGCAAGATAAAAGGTAAAAGCTTTATTTTGAACTCTAGGTTATAAAACCTACCTGGATACTTTGTGTCTTTGTTAATTCTGTCATTAAATAATAAGTGGTAAGCACTGAAGCAGGAACTTGTTGTTTAGCCATAGGTCAGCACTGATTCAGCAAATCTATGACCAAAAGCAATCTTACTATAACTATCCTGTCTTTTGTGTGTCTAGGACTGCATTGTCCAATGTGTTTTCTGGTTTCAAAGTGTTGTGGTGAGTTATTGACACCCCTGGCAGATTGGAAGAATGGACTAGCCGAACTCTTATAAAGAGTAGTAGTCAGAGAGAGTGTTTTGGTAGTCTCACAAAGTATGTCATGTGAACACGATTAAACCTCTGCTTCATTAATCCAACATGTGTCAAGGTCAGGTCACTCTTGTGTGTAACCCAGTACAACTTGTCGCATTGGTCAGGTCACTTTTTTGGGGCATTACTGGTAACATGTAACCCAGTACAACCTGTTGCATGCACCGGGACATCGGGAAATTGGTGAAAGCTGGTAGAGGTTGCGTGCTTGGCAGCCAAAGTACTACCAGTAAAATACCTATCATGTCCCATGTAAAGTCGGCAGAAGTCTTTGAAGAGTCTTGCTAGAGGCCGGTAAGAGTCAGTGTGTTAGTTCTGCATTGAACTCGCACTGAACATGTAAGTCATTGTAGTTGTTTGAATTACTGTATGTTGGTCCTGTCGCTAGAATGTAGTAAGAGTTTGGTTCCCCTGCTCAAAATTTATCGGATGCAGCTGTGCTGTGTTAACCAGCTAGAGGAGATGTCTTTCTTGGGGTTAAAAAATTGCACTAAAGTCCATTTGAGCACAAAACAAGTGCTAAAAGAGTGCTTAATACAATGAAAAACAAGAGTGCTATGTGCAAAATGAACAATACTACCTAAGTGTCAGGTAACAATTACGTTACATTTGGCAATGAGTCGTCAGGATATAAAAGTGATGAAGTAAAAATAGATAATAATATTAACTTCAACGGAAGTCAGTCTCAAAGAGGGAGATGTTGTGGAAAGAGTCATTGACACCCCTGGCAGATTGGAAGAATGGACTAGCCGAACTCTCATAAAGAGTAGCGGTCAGTAGTAGTTGGAGAGAGTGTTTTGGTAGTCTCACGAAGTACGTTGTGTGAACACATTGGTTAAATCTCCGCTATCTAATTTTATACACACCAATCTGTGACAAGAGATATAAAACAAAGACAATAGAGTGTGATTTGGTTACCGTTTCTAGTAGCTTGTGCAACCAAGCTGAAGGAGTTTTATTAACTTGAGAGAAGCACAAACTATACTCTTGGTGCGGTATGTGAGTGACCCAGTATTGATTCCTGGTTGAAGCCAAATAAATCAATTGAGAAATGAATCAGTCTTCATTCTAAATTTGTTGTAGTGATACAGTGTAAGAAATTATTATTAGATTACAAAAAATATTTCCTTTCTCTTGACATTAGTTCAGTAGAGTAGTAGAAATGGTGGAGCATCAGACCGAATACCACATTTTAGTATAACTTTTAATACTTGAAGATCAAACGTTATTGTAGTTGAATTTGTCTTTCACCACTTTAAAGACATGAATTGGATGGGTCTGTCACAGCATCTCACTATCAGCTTCAGTACTATTTATGACATTGTTTTTATGATTAGACTCCCTTCCTATTAGCCAATCTCTTTTCAGCATGGACTGGGTGCATTTTATCAGCCCACTAACACTAGAGAAGTTTGCTGCAAGAATAAAGACTCTCCTCTATTCTGTATTGAGTTGCCCTTCATTACTGCTCTCTTAAGCAGAACGTTCTAATTGTGGTTTACAAAGGCCATATCTTCTCTGTTCTTTCTTGCCTTTTTGTATGGTTTTTACACATAGATCTCTAATTACAACAAATTTTAAAGTAATGTCTGAGATGACACAACTGCAAATAGAACTCAAATACTGCCAACACAATAATTATGTATGTTTATCTATGAATAAACACTAGTGGCGTACTTTTACTGGCTTTTCAAACTCTCTCTAACCTACAGCTTGTCAACTATGATATATTCAAAAATTCAGTTTTGTGCCTCTAACTCTTCCTCCTACACACCAATAGCCTATTTGCCTCTTTCAACAATGCCTTGTCCTGCGCAGATAACAGCATTCATCAGACCTTTACTTCAAACCAAACCAATGTAAGAAAATCACTTTTTAGCATAGACTGGGTGTATATTATTGTACCAACCAGTAATATATTGGTCAGTCAGTTAACTCCCCCCCCCCTTTTCTTTCAGGCATTCAGCCTGTGCATAATGTCTACTGCTATAACCTCGGGTCAACCAAAGCCTTGTGAGTGGAATTGGAAGATGGAAACTGAAAGAAGCCTGTCACATATGTGTATATATCTGTGTATGTGAATCTTTGAATTTTGTTCCCTGCTATTGTTTGACAACCAGAGGTGGTTTGTGTATGTTCCTGTAATTTAGCAGTTCTGCAAAAGAGACCAACAGAATAAACACAAGGCTTAAAAAAAAAAAGTACTAGGGTCGATTCATTTGATTAAAATCCATCGTAACTGTGCCCCAGCCTGGCTATTGTCCAAAGACTGATAGGAATAAAAGAATAAAAGCATGATAACAGAAGTGATTCATTGCCAAAGTAGATCACATGGCAGTAATGAGTTCCGTTGCCCTGTTCTGTGAATCACAATTTTGATAGGGTCAAATTTACATTATTTTCTATGAGGGATAAGAATAAATAGTAGCCATGTATTTGTAATGTGTGTGGGTGGATGATGAGAGAAGGAGCTGATACAATCTACCATGTCCCTCTATCCCAATCCTACAATTTCTGGCCTTATTCCAATGTGAGAAACCATTAAATGAGTTAAAGATTGTCAGAGACATCTTAAATTTCTTCATATTTCAAATGGGAAAACAAATATTTTATAATTTTATTTCGGTTTTTTTTTTCCTATGTTTTCTTATATTTTAATTTTATATTTATTTTCAATCATTTATCTGAAACTGAATTGCAATGTCAACTCTGACTACGGTGAAACGTTGGATTTATTATTTATAGATTCTTAAATTTACTTCATGCTTAACTTGCTTCAGTTAAATCCAATTTCAAAAATGTTAAATCATTTGACCTATCAACAATTCTATTATTTGTTAAAGCAAACAAATGTCTGTCTCAGAACTGGACATAAAAGTAATTTTTTTTTAACCAATTCTTCTATTCCTTTACTCTTTTACTTGTTTCATTCATTGGACTGTGGCCATACCAGAGCACTGCTTTGATGGATTTAGCCAATCAAATTAACCTCAGTACCTATTTGTTAAAACCTGGTATTCTATCGATTTCTTTTTGCCAAATCACTAAGAGGACATAAACCAATACTGGTGGTCAAGTGGTAAGAGACTCGTGCACATGTGTGCATACACACACACGACAGGTTTCTGTACAGTTTCTCTCTACTAAATTCACTAACAAGGCATTGGTTGGTCTGGAACTATAATGGAAGATACTTGCTGAAGGTCCTATGCAATGGGTCTCAACCCAAAACAACATGATTTCTTAACAATGAATTCCTATGCAATTATGGAGAAAGTTTTTTTTGTTTGTTTTTTGATTTGTTCCATTTTTATTAACTGAAGTCTTTTGGATTATTTGAGGGTCAACTACATTATATGTGGTAGAAGAAAGATTTGCTTCTTTTTAAAAATATTTATAGCTGCCTATATATATATATTTGGCTAGTGGCCATTATATCATTATTTGTGGTTCAAAATGGCGTCATGAGTAGTGAGAAGATACTTTCCACACATTATTGAAGTGGTGGCCTCAATAATGTAAACATAAATGCCTCTAAATTATTTTAAAACAGACTGAAATTTAGAAAAAAAAAATGCGGACAATGATATAAAAAAATGCTCATCTTTAGTGTCACCAACACCTGAGTATGGCACTGACTAAGAATCCAAAAGAGGGTCCCTCCTCTAGAACAGGAGCTGCCCCAAGCTGCCTTTCAATGATGGGGAAGAAAGAAAATGCAAAAGAAAAAAATTAGCTCAGGCAGTTGGAAGTTCTTCAGTAGCGGTCTCTACACTTACAGAATACCTGAACTTTAAATTAATTCTAAGGCAGAATGCTGTCCTACTTTATTTAATGCTGACCCTATGAGAGGATAAATAAAATACTGCATTGACTGAAAAGATTGTGGTGGAGAGGACAAGTCTCAGGACTCCAAGATCAATGGTTCTCAAACTGACAAATATCTGTCCCTTTTCCCCAAAATATTAGGAAAATTTGTGACCCTGCTACCTTTATTAATGACGAGACAATAAAGTTTGCATCTCTATAATTCTTTTCTTTGTTATGGTGCTGCACAGGTTTAAAATGTTTTAAACCATGTAATTTTATTAAACGTGGCAGTTTTTCTATTCCTTTTTCAATTCTCATATCCCTACTGCCATATGAAAAACACTGCCCTCATTGATAGATAGTTCTTAAAGACCACATTTGTAGTCTGTTAACAGCTGAGTTATCATGGCCCAGAGATAGTAGTGCTCCTTATGGTTAAGGCTGGAAATGTTTGTGAGCAATTTCAGGGGACCCATTTTGCAGCTGAGAAGCAGTCTACTATTGGGTGCCCTGATCTTATTTAGGTGGAAGCTTCTCCCTCTTGTGTAGTTGGATGGTCTTTATATTTGTTTTCTAACTTAATATATTCACTTAGAGCAATACATTATATTGTTCCCCCACACCTCTGTATTATGTATGTGTGTGTGTTTGTGTATACACACACACATGCATGTTTTGTAATTCCTTTTGTATAGACATGTTTTATATTGTATGTAAGGCTTGAGGATCATGCATACATAATATTCCTCAATAATGGTTTCAAATTTTGGCACAAAGCCAGCAGTTTCTGAGGAGGTGCTAAGTAAATTACACCAATCCCAGTACTCAACTGGTACTTATTTCAATGACCCTGAAAGGATAAAAGGCACTGTTGATCCAAGCAGAATTTGAGCTCAGAATGTTAAGAACTGGAAGAAATTCCATTAAGCATTTTCTCTGGGGTGCTAATGATTCTGCTAGCTTGCCATCTTGTAATGTTTCTGAATAATAAAGACAGGATTGTCATCAACAATGCCACTACCATCACCATCATCATCATTGCCACCACCACTATTATCTTCATTATTGCTACACTATCAACATTACCATCACAATTATCAAACTCTCTTTTCTCACATTTTCTCCACTCTCGCCACCTGTTATCTTTTTTTTTCCTTTTGTATTGTCTCCCTTCTCTTTCTTAACTTACTTTCTCTACTTACTCTTTCCCTCCCTCCCACCCTCTCTCATTTTCAATCTTTCTCGTTCTTTCTTTCTCACCTTCCTTGTTTTCCCCCCTCTCTCTATTCTTTTAATATTTCTCTCCTCATCTCTTCCACACTATCTATACTCACTCCTCCTCACTATTTCTATTCACTTCCCTCTCTTTTCTCTGTACACCGTCTTTCTTTTCAACCTTTTTCTCTTCTTCCTTTGACTGTCAAGTCTAATATATTTTGTAATTACATTTATATTTCTCTGTTTTTTGGTGTTTATTTGCTCCATTGCTATTACACAAATGAAGCATTTTCATTTATTTATTTATTTTTTTGTATATGTAAAATTGCCTTGTTTGCAAGCTTTATCTCTTAATATGTTAATTTATTTAAATTTCATTCACAGTAAAAGTTCTTATCCAGAGCTCAATCACTTGTTGAATGTTCAATTGATAGATGTATTATATATAGATAAGTTTAGGAATGATATCCTGAATAACATATTAAAAAAAAAAAAATTAATTGAAATATTTCTCTTGGAGAAAGAGAATCATAGTATCAGGTGTTATAGCAGGTCTTGAAGAAAAGGGAAGATGACTTCATGAAATTCATCCATTTATTCATTTTCTCCATTCCTGGGAGGGTTGTTAGGGTAGAGTTCCCAAATGCCTCCTCTATAGGGTCTTATCAGAAGCAACCATCCTTAAACTCTCCAGCTGGATTCCTAAGCGTGGCCAACTGAATCTATGGATATTATTCAGCCATATTGTTCTTAGTCTACCTCTAGATCTCCTGTCAGTTGGCTTGGCTTGAATAATCTGTCCTGTAATTCCTTCCTGCAACATTCTAATCACATACTTAGAAAGAAGTCTAATCTTTATTTGTTGACAAGGGGGATAATTACAGGCATATTTAGTCCTTATTGAACCTCATCAGTATCATATAGTCTACTGAAACCTGCTTTGATCTATTGAAAAATGATTTTAGACATCGAAAAATATTAATTTCAAATTTTGGCACAAGGCCAGCAATTTAGGGGAAGGGCATAAGTTGATTACATGCCACCCAGTGCACAACTGGTACTTATTTTATCAACCCTGAAAAGATGAAAGACAAAGTTGATCTCAGTGGAATTTGAACTCAATGTAAAGACGCATGAAATGTTGCTAAGCATTTTTTTCTCGCATAATCCAGTAGTAATTTACATAATTACAAATAAAAAAAGAGAAAGAAAATGAACTAAGGGTAATAACTCAAGTAAGCTAATGGT
Source organism: Octopus bimaculoides (assembly GCF_046866305.1). Classification (NCBI taxonomy): domain Eukaryota; kingdom Metazoa; phylum Mollusca; class Cephalopoda; order Octopoda; family Octopodidae; genus Octopus; species Octopus bimaculoides. Next base: position 133,205,568 of record NC_142930.1, read on the forward strand.
ATGACTAGATAAATGAATTATAGGGTGATGTACTGAATGATGTATGCAAAAAATTCTCAATTAATTGAAATCCCCCTCTTAGGTGGAGGGAAATAAACCCAAATTAATGGTAATTGTTTGTATCTATTGAAAAGTAATTTCAAGAAATTCTCTTGTGGTCAGCTTTGACATTAATCCTGTGGAGTTAGTAAAATAAGTACAGGTGTGGTTGTGTGGTAAGAAGCTTGCTTCCTAACCACATGATTCTGGGTTCAGTCCCACTGCGTGGCACCTTGAGCAAGTGTTTTCTACTATAGTCTAGGCCCAACCAAAGCCTTATGAGTGGATTTGGTAGATAGAAACTGAAAGAAGCCTGTCATGTACACACACACACACACACACACACACACACACACACACACACACACACACACACACACACACACACACACATATATATATTTATGTGTGTGTGTCTTTCTGTCTGTGTTTGTCCCCACCACCATTGCTTGATAACTGATATTGGTGTGTTTATGTCCCTGAAACTTAGCGGTTTGGCAAAAGAGATCAATAAGTACTAGGCTTACAAAGAATGAGTCCTGAGATCGATTTCTTTGACTAAAAGCAGTGCTCCAGCATGGCCACAGTCAAATGACTGAAATGTGTAAAAGAGTAAGTCAAGTATTGGTGTTAATATAATTGATTATACCAATCTCGTAAATTTGAGCCCTTGTGCCTATGATAATCAATTATATTTCAAATAATTGCCATTCTGCATCTGTAAACATTCTTTCTATTCTGATGTACTTTAGAAAACTCACACAGTTGTGGTGTCAGCTTCATTTAATAGTGTTGGAATAGTATTCATAGTGCCAGTAGTTTTCAAACAACCAACAAAGTAATAATATGTTTGTGGCCAATATGATAGTTTCTTATATTTCGTTATAAGTACAGTATTATTATTGGATCATTTATCATACCTCAGTCATCTGATTTTTAACTTTGTATTGTTCTAAGAATTAAAATATTTGATATGGCAGTGATTCAAATGATAGAAGACCTTGGCTTGCTGCAGCATTAACAACTCAGCTACGAAACCCCCCTTTTTCTTTTTTAACAGGATATCGAGCAGATTGGTACAATTTCGAGACATGTTACTATAGATCAGAAATGACAGTTAAATTTTAGGCAACTGTCACATTTGTGTAACTGATTTATTTGTAGAACGTGAGAGCTCACTTTCCCATAGCATTATGCTACTTGAAAACAACAGTAGAAGCATGCAGATACTTAAATGATGAGATCACTGCTGTATTTTCAGTCAATTTGCAATAGAAAAATTTCTCCTTCTGATGCACACTACTCCTCTCTATAGGATATTGTCCATGAAATAGAGTCCCTATACAGTCATTATCTTTGCTAGTTAAATATATCATCTCCCTAATCTCTTACAACACATACTAATTCTATTTTGATCTGTAGTCGTTATTCATCTCATCTAATTTGTTTCTTTTATTATTATTATTGTTATCTTTATTTTCTTTTGGATAAATCACTTTTTTTCATTATTTTCTTTGATCTTACCACCTCCATTCCTGCCCCATTCCCAGACCCTATACAAATCAAACTGTAAACTGTGGCAGTGTTAGTTCTTAATAAGTTTTGGACTTGATTAAGCAGGGTTTATTATCAGCTGGAATCCAATATAAAGATCAGACTGTTCAACATAAATACTAGTTTCGTCTTAACACTCTTGTACATGGCGGTGTACAGCTCCCACTATTTCATTGACATTGTAAATTTATGTGAAAACATCTAGGTCTGAACATGTGTGTGCGTGTGTGTGCATGCGTGCGTGCGTGTGTGCATGTGTGTGTACATGTGTGTGTGTGTATGTGCGTGTGCATGTGTGTGTAGATGTGTATATGTGTATGTGCGTGTGCATGTGTGTGTAGATGTGTATATGTGTATGTGCGTGTGCATGTGTGTGTAGATGTGTATGTATGTGTGTGCGTGTGTGTAGATGTGTATATATGTGTGCCTGTGCATGTAGATGTGTATATGTGTGTGTGTATGTGTAGATGTGCTTATATATATGTGCATGTTTGTGTAGATGTGTGTGTATGTGTATATATGTGTATGTTTCTGTGTGTGTGTTTTTAGGTCTACTTGTACATTTCATGTTGCCCAACGTCTTTTTAACTCACTACTATCAGGATTTATAGATTTTAGGGTCATGTTCTACTAATTTTACACAAGATTTTTCATGCCAGCTCATAGTAATAGATCACACACTGGCGGTGGGAAGCAGTCTTAAATTCCTTATTACTTTTTCTGGTCATATACAGTTGAATCAATGGAGTAATTTGAAATAGAAGAGACCAGTTCATGTTTCCATTCTAATGTACAATTACAAGACATGTAAGGAATTACAGCTAACTGAGCCGACAATGTTGCAGCACCATCCATAATACCGAGGAACACTGAGTCTGTGGTCAACATGCGAAATACCTGCTAGGCTCAGCTCATGTATTTGTAGTAGTAAATGAGCACAATGTTTAGTTGTGGATTAGTGCTGTAAAGAGAATGAACACTGTATAAGTAACAAAAGGTTTGTGTTTGAGTTAGAAGATAGAAAAAAATGTTATTCTCAGACCTGAGTCCCTAATCTTTTTTTGTCCTATTTTGCTGTTGGATCTAGACCATAGAATTTACAGTAACCAGCATCGCCTTACTGGCACTTGTGCCAGTGGCATGTTAGGAAATCATTCAAGTGAGGTCGTTGCCGGTGCCGCTGGACTGGCCCCTGTGCAAGTGGCACAAAAAACACCATTTTGAGCGTGGCTGTTGCCAGTATCGTGTGACTGGCCCTCGTGCCGGTGGCACGTAAAAGCACCCACTACACTCTCGGAGTGGTTGGCATTAGGAAGGGCATTCAGCTGTAGAAACTTTGCCAAATCAGATTGGAACCTGGTTCAGCCATCTGGCTCACCAGTCCTCAGTCAAATCGTCCAACCCTTGCTAGCATGGAAAGCGGACATTAAACGATAATTACTCTGAAAATGTAAAGCTTATTTATTCACATTGCTTTGAATTAATTATGTATTATCTCAGCTTTGAGATTTTGATGATGACATTGTATATTTCTAGAATGATATTGTAGGGTAAGTGTGAGAGGCTGGATCTGGCCAGTTTGAATATAAGACAAGTAGAATGTTTGGGCCGAGTTTAGCATTTAAACATTTTAGAACATTTAAGTTGTATGCTCAGAATATTCTGATACCAACACACCAATACTTTTTTATTGGTATGTTGGTATCTTTTTATTCATCAACTCTCAATTAATCTAATTGGGTTCAGATTAATAAAGCAATTCAAATTATCTCAGTTTCAGTCTTATCTAATATCCTGCTATAAAAGCAGAGTGAAGTAGATGGATAAGATATTGGCATGTTCTATTTAGTGAATTAGTCAGAAGAGCAGCAGTGTAAATGATCTTTGCAGACCTAGATAATTTTTTTAAGGACCCATGCTTTTTACTTCCTGACATTAAATGATTAACTGATAAATGTCATCGTTATCACCATCATTGTTTTTACAGCCACTTTTCCATGCTTGCATGGGTCGGATGGAATTTATTGTGGCAGATTTTCTATGGCTGTTACCAACCTTCACTTGTCTCAAAGCAAGATACTATTTCTCTATGACCAGACATGTTTTCCATGGGAAATTTGGAATATGTCAATTACATTTGTTACATTCGTTTACAGCTACCACATGAGGTCAAGACAAGGAGGCACAAATACACACAGGCACATGACAGGCTTTTCCAGGTTTTACTTACAAAATCCACTGACAAAACTTCAGTTGACCTATGGCTTTAGTAGAAGACACTAGCCCGAGGTACCAAACAGTGGGACTGAACCCAAAACTATGTGGTTGGGAAGCAACCTTCTTAACCACAGAGCTATGCTTGATATCATCATCATCATCATCGTTTAACGTCCGCTTTCCATGCTAGCATGGGTTGGACGATTTGACGGAGGACTGGTGAACCAGATGGCTACACCAGGCTCCAATCTGATTTGGCAGAGTTTCTACAGCTGGATGCCTTTCCTAACGCCATCCTCAATGGATAATCAGGACATCAGCCTTTATTACAGCTAATATTTCAGAAGGCTTGGAACTTATTCTTAACAGCTAAATGAACTTTAATACTTTGAATTAACAGCATTTACCAAATGCATAACTAAATATATCTACAATGGATTTAGATATAAGACTTGGTTTTCCAATACCTTAATGACTTCGCTGTTTTACTACTTTCATGTATGATTTATTGCAGATTATTAGAGATATATATATATGACTTAGACTGCGACTGTATTTGCTGCTATAACCTTTCTTGGAATATGGCCATTACTGTCAAAATTCTTCATGCCAGTCATATTAACACAACAGTAGAGACTCTCAATTTTTGTTTTACTTGTTTTATTGTTGCTTAACCCCAGGTTAGCATTGATCCAGTAGCCCTATGATAAAAAATGTTTCAGTTATGACCATTCCATATTTTTAATTTCCAAACAGTATATTCTTTTAAAAACTACATTAACTAATGTGTCCTTCCTTCTTTTCCGTCTCAAGAAATAATGGGTCACTCATCCTGCTAAAGGTAGCAGCCAAATCTCTCTCTCTTTGAGAAAGATTTCGTTGCTGTCTTTAGCATGTTAAGATGCTGTTTATCATTAAGTTACATTCTCCAGAACATGATTTAATGGCAGAGAGAAGAGAGGGAAAGAAAGAGAAAATATCTATGCTCTAAAGATCTTGTAAGGTTTTATGTGTTGAGCAGGCGAGAGTTAAATATACTATATTTTAGAATACCTGTCTTTGGCAGATAAAAATTTTACCCAAGTTTTGTATCTCTAATAGTTTACCTGAGGTATGTAAAATTAAATGCACTATAATGATTGAAGTGCCTGCAACAGATTTGAACTCAAGATCTTTGTGTTAGGAGGTAAATGTATCTGTTCCAACATTAGATAGATATACCAAGTTAACACATGATGTCATTTTAAGAAAAATTTCTTTTAAAAATCACTTGTAAAAAATGTTAATACCCACTGGTTATTGTGCATTATGAAAAGAAAAGAAAAAGAAAAGAAAAAATCCTAGACATCTTTCTTTAAATGAGTTTTTCTATTTATTGAAGTTTCTGCAGAAATATGGTAGAAAAAATAGTTTAGTTTCAATGAAAAGAATCAATTTTCTGCTAAATTTATTTGTGTGATAATAAACTCATAAAATTTTTTTGTGAATTTATTAGTGTGATAAATTCTGATTGAAAGCAAACAATAAGCATAAGAATTATTACTTGGTGTTTGTTTATTTAAAATGATTTTTAAAAAAATGTTCTGAATATAACTACAGTCTTTATAGTGGTATTTAATATTCTGTAGATTTTTGTAAACATCAAAGAAAGCAAAGTTTTTCTTTCTCTTTATCAAAATAGAAATTTAAAAAAAATTGATTTTATTCTTATTTTGATTTGGGACAAGTTGATGCAGGAAATTAAGAAAATGTTAATCATTCTGGAATAGTGCATGTGAGTGAGTACTAGAAATGTACTGATTCTTAGAGCAAGCTCAATTAAAAATATGAGTTAAAAAACAAACAAAAAAAGCTCTTGGGTACATTCTGGTGAATTACATGCTATCTTTGAGAATTTGGTGTTTAATCATGCTGGAAAAGTATACTAAAGTTTTCACTGTAAATGAATAAATAAATAGATAAAAAAATTTTTTAAATCACAGCTGTATAAGTATTTCCTGACTGAAATAACACATTCACTCCTCTCATGTATCAAGTTCAAGCATTTATTGATTAGAATATGTGTACTGTGTTACCCAAATGCTGGTGTTATGAAGGACACCCAACTGAAATACCTCCAGTCAATTTATAGATGCTTTGTTACACTTAATATTGAACACATTCAATCTCTCTCTCTCTCTCTCTCTCTCTCTCTCTCTCTCTCTCTCTCTCTCTCTCTCTCTCTCTCTCTCTCTCTCTCTTTCTCTCCCCCCTCTCTCTCTCTTCCCCCCTCTCTCTCTCTCTCTCTCGTTGTTGGTAAAAACGAAAACACTCTAATACAGAACTTCACCTTTAGTTACATATGCTTCGATTCACTTCTGTAGTTCCCATGGTAACTGCTGTGGAAAGACAAACCTGTTATATTGATGTAAACATTGATAAAGAAATGTTGAATAAAAATATTTAAAGTCTTCAATCTTATTTATATAGTTTGTTGTATTTGGTAAGAAGTAAATTCAAAGTTCTGCTTATCATTGCAGTGAACTGGCAGAATTGTTACTGTGCCAGACAAAATACTTAGTGACATTTCTTTCAGCTTTACATTCTGTGTTCAAATGCCACCATGGTTGACTTCACCTTTCATCCTTTTGGTGGGACCAATAAAATAGAGTACCAGTCAAGTACTGGGGTTGATGTAATCAATTTGCACCCCACCCCTAAAAATTTCAAAAATTGCCAAAATGTGAAATCACTATTTGAAGTATCATGGATTGGCAGCATAGCTAGAATGTCTGTAAAAATGCCTTGTAGTATTTGTTTTGATTCTTTATATTCTGAGCTCACGTCCCACTTAGGTCAACTTGGCCTGTCATCCTTTCGAGTTTTGAGAGGAGGAAGGATTGGTTGATTACATCAACACCAGTGCTTGGAGAAGTAGTTGATAGCTTTTGTTACCTAGGAGATATAATTATCAAGTGAAGTAGTTGCTCTGAAAGGATTACAGCCACTGGATGTGAGAATGGGATGGAGAAAGTTCAGTGAACTACTACCACTGCTAACTGGTGTTAGGTCTTTTTCTCTAAGCACGAAGGGCAGACTATGATGCTTGTGTTAAAACAGCAATGCTGTACAGTAGTGAGACATGGGCCTTGAATGTGGAGGACCGAATGTGGAGGACCTGAGAAATGAAGCAAGCATTCTTTGTTTGGATGTACAATGTGAATGTACATGAAAGAATTACTACAAAGTTGCTGAGTGAAAAACTGGGCATTAGAGGAATTGGTTGTGATGTACAAGAAAGAAGACTGTGTTGGTATGGACATGTGATTCATTTGGGTGAGGACAACTCTATAACCTCCCCCCCCTCCCCACACACACACACTCATCCACCGATCAATCCTTCCCCTTCTGGCAGTCTGCTTCCCTATCTCATCCCTCATTCTCTTTTCCATACAATCTTGCAAACCAATTTCTCAACTCTCCCCGTGAGGCCATTTAGGCACCTCATTGCAATTATCTATTTCTAACAGTTCCTACTTTCTTTTATTTGTTTCAGTCATTTGACTACGGCCATGCTGGAGCACTGCCTTTAGTCGAACAAATCGACCCAAGGACTTATTCTTTGTAAGTCTAGTACTTACTCTATTGGTCTCTTTTGTTGAACCGCTAAGCTACAGGGATGTAAACACACCAGTATCGGTTGTCAAGCAATGGTGGGAGGACAAACACACACACAAACACACACATACACACATATGTATACAGTGGGCTTCTTTCAGTTTCCGTCTACCAAATTCACTCACAAGGCTTTGGTCACCCTGAGGCTATAGTAGAAGACACTTGCCCAAGGTGCAACACAGTGGGACTGAACCTGAAACCATGTGGTTGGTAAGCAAGATACTTATCACACAGCCACATCTTGGCTATAAGTGTCAGCATGTCTGTGGTTAAGGAGTTTGTTTTGCAACCATGTGAATTTGGGTTCAGTCCCACTATGTGATTCCTTAGGTGGGGGTCTTTTACTGCAGCCTTAGGCTGACAAGTACCGCATGGGTGAATTTGGTAGATGGAAACTGTGTGGGAGCGCATCACATATATGTATCTGTATGTTTGTGATTGTCCTTTTCTCCCACTGCTTGACAGCTGGTGTTGGTTTGTTTACATTCTTATAACTTAGCAGTTTTGACAGAAGAAACTAGGGTAAGTTCCAAACTTAAAAAGTACTGGAGTTGATTTGTTTGACTAAGCTTGTCAAGATAGTGTCCCTACATGGCTGCTGTCCAGTGACTGAAAGAAGTAAAAGATATGTCATTATTATTTATAAGCTAAATAAGGCGGTGAGCTGGCAGAGGCATTACCATATCAGGAAAAACGGTTAGTGACATTTCTTCCGACTTCACATTCTGAGTTCAAAAATGCTGCTGGGTCGACTTTGCCTTTCATCCTTTCAGGGTCAATAAAATAAGTACCAGTTGAACATGTTATCGCCTTACCCCCTCCCCAGAATTGCTGGCCTTGTGCCAAAATTTGAAACCATTCATAAGCTAAACATTCACTCTCGAATAAACCATTATTTATAAGTTAAAACATTCACTCCCCTCTTTTGGGAATTTCCAGTACCAACCATAGCCAGTGTTTGTTCCCTTCGTTGCATGTCTTAATGAAAGAAAGATGATATAGTTTTAAGGTGGGAAAGTTAAAAGTCAATGCAAATAAACTTCTATGATGAAGTGGATAGAGAAAACTCTGAGTTTGTCTTTAGTCATTGTTATTTGCTTGCAGTTGTGTTTTATATATGCCTACACAAGTAACTGGAAGAGTTCTTAGGTATCATCGAAAACACAACAGGCAACCAAGCAACAGTAATATTGATTATTGCAGGAGAGAAATGTGTGTAATTGATTACCCAGTATATTATTATATTGGCATTATTTTGTCTAACAACAAAGTGGTGAGCTGGCAGAATTGTTCATATCCCAGACAAAATGCTTAGCAGAAATTCATCTGTCTCATTTCAAGGTGGCAAGCTGGCAGAAACATTAGCACACCAGGCGAAATGCTAAGCGGTATTTCGTCTGCCATTACGTTCTGAGTTCAAATTCCGCCGAGATCGACTTTGCCTTTCATCCTTTCGGGGTCGATGTAATCAACTTAATCCCTTTGTCTGTCCTTGTTTGTCCCCTCTATGTTTAGCCTCTTGTGGGCAATAAAGAAATAAGAAATTCTTCTGTCTCTGCTTTGAGTTCAAATTTCACTAAAGTCAATTTTGCCTTTTGTCCTTTCAGGGTTAATAAATTAAGCACCAATCAAATATTAAGGTTAATGAAATCGACTGGCCTCCTTCCACCAAATTTCAGGCTTTGTGTCTATAGTAGAAAGAGTCACTTTGTCTATCAACAAAGCAGTGAGCTGGCAGAATTGTTAGTGTCAGACAAAATGCTTAGTGGTATTTCTTCCAAACTTATTACACTCTGAGTTCAAATCCCTCTGAGGTTGACTTTGCCTTTCATCCTTTCAAGGTTGTTAAAATAAGTACCAGTTTAGCACTGAGGGTGATGTAATTGACTACCCCTACCCTCCTCCCTCAAAATTGCTTTTCCTTGTGCCAATATTTGAAAGACTTATTTTGTCTGTCAACCTCAAGAGATGAAAGGTATAAACAAGCTTGGAGAAATTTGAATTAGAACTGTGACTCAAGAATGAAGAACGAAATACAGTATTGGATTTTGTCTGGCCCACTTTCTGTCATTGAAAGAGAGTCCTTGCCTGTCTGTCTGTCCTTGGTGACCGTGTCCTTACTCTTTAATCATGCTGTGAATAATGTGGTTGTACTAAACCTCTTTGTTATACACACACACACACCATTGTTTGTTGTCCAGTGGTGATGTACAATCAGGTTTTATTATAGAAATTACTCTTTCTCTTCAGGGTTCTTCCTCTCACTTCTCTACCAGGGTTTAGATATTTATTGCAGTGTCATTCTGCCAAAATCTTGTCCTAATACCAAGAGGTGGTACAGGCAGGGGCTAGGTGGTGGTGGTCAGATAAAGGAAATTAACTACTTCCTGCCAAGGTATTGTGGTTAGTGGCAGTATTGATAAGTTGTTGGCTTTGTTGTTGCTGTTATTTCTCCAAATGCTGCTGCTGCTGCTGCTGCTGCTGTTGTTGTTGTTGTTGTTGGCAGTGTTGATATAGTTCTGGTTGATTTTATTCATGTTGTTATTGTTGCTGTTGTTACTTCTATTAGTGCTGTTGTTCTTGTCTTTGTGTGTGTGTTCCGTGCTGTTGTTGGTGTTTTTGTAGTTGTGCTGGTGGTGGCCTGAAATAAATTGCAGATCAATAGAGGATAATCACATGGAGATCAAAAATAGATTCCTTTACATAGTAACAAGGTATTTTAAATTGATGCACTAGAATACAAAAAAAAAGAAGAAATAAAAAGTTACCTGAATAACTAGTGTGTGTATACAGAAATACATACCTATCTATCTATTTATTTATCTACCTGTCTGCCTGTCTCTCTCTCTCTCTCTCTATCTATTTATCTATCATATATATATATACATACACACATATACAAGCACTCGTGCACATATCACACATATATATATACATCTGCCTGTGTACTATGGTTGCTTTGTTCTGGTTGTGAATAGCAAGCAAAAATATATGAATAAGAAATTAGTCCCCATGTCCCATATTCTCACACTATGAACTTATAATTTCTATTCTCAAATGAATATAAGTAATGTATTAGCTTTCCCAGAGGAAATGGTTTCTTTGTAAAGGATTTAAAACCACCACCACAGCAAATAAAAAAGAGGTTGGAATGTGCCATACTTTGAAATCAATGTCACCTATATATCTCACTTGAAGTCTGTATCTACCTGCCATTTGTGTACTGCGAAAAACATATACATATGCGGTAGTGCTGGAGGACCCACACACACACACACACACACACACACACACACACACACACACACACACACACACACACACACACACACACACACACACACACACACACACACACACACACACACACACACACACACACACACACACACACACACACACACACACACACACACACACACACACACACACACACACACACACACACACACACACACACACACACACACACACACACACACACACACACACACACACACACACACACACACACACACACACACACACACACACACACACACACACACACACACACACACACACACACACACACACACACACACACACACACACACACACACACACACACACACACACACACACACACACACACACACACACACACACACACACACACACACACACACACACACACACACACACACACACACACACACACACACACACACACACACACACACACACACACACACACACACACACACACACACACACACACACACACACACACACACACACACACACACACACACACACACACACACACACACACACACACACACACACAGGCATTCGAAAAATACATATAAGACCCAACTTAAAAAGATTCTCAACAATTCAACTTCTCTGGTTGACATTAAGACACCCACCCTCAATAGGGACCTTAACTCCCACTTTTAGAGCTCCATGACCTCCATTTTACAGGAGCAAAATCTTTTTAACAGGTTCCATAAGACTGGAATTTTGGAATCTGCGCATAAAGATCAGTAGTATGGGATACATGTGTCATGATTACATGATTTGAATCATAGGTATTCCAGTTCATTAGAGAAAATATAACAGAAAGGTCTAATTCTTCAATTGCATGTAACACGGGCAACGCTGGGTATCTCTGCTAGTTTAAAATAATTACTCAGAATTATATTTAGATAACACTAATTTAGTTTCTTCAAACATGTTTTTGTGATTGTCACACCCTAGATATCTTCAGCATGGATGATTGTTCATTTTGTAGATGGATCAATTATTAGAGTAATCTACTTCCTATTTGTCTCTACTAATTTCTTTTCCACTACCAACTAACTGGAACAATTTTAATAAATGATATCAGAAAATATGATGCAAATTCAAATTGAAGCTTACATCTAACATTGTATGTGTGTGTGTGTTCAGATCGTGTTCTGTTTTATTTTTATTTTTGTTGAATTTGCCTATATATATGAACAATTTAGGTCTTAATAGACACAAGATGTGATCTATTTCTAGCACATTAATTGTCCACGTTAGTGGTCAACGTTATTTTTTTTAAATGTACCTTAATCCCCTGAGATTGCAGATACTATTTCTAAATCTCTTTGATTCTTTAGATGTGCTGGCCTCCTGATAATTAATCGATATTAATTAATATATGATTAATTACCAGATTTTATAATAATATTATATATATATATATATATATATATATATATATATACATATATATATACTCATAAATATACAGGGATTAGCATGAGTTGCTTCTCCAACATACTGAGAATTTAGAAATAGCAGTCAAAGAACTACTGATTCCAAACTACAAATTTTTTCTCTAACGGATGGCGATATTTATGGCACACACAGAACAAAAAACAAGAGAAAAGCAAAAACAAACCTGCCTTTAGTTTATTGGGTACGACATTTCACGGTTAAGAGTATGAAGTTACTCTATTCCGATCTTCAGCCACAATATTCGAATAAATTTGAAGGTGTCTAATAAAAACTCATGTGAATTTTGACCATGCGGCATCAAAACCACATGAGGAAGGCACTTACGACATTTATCGGCTAGTGAGTTCAAACTTTTCACTCCAAAGAATCTATTCTATGTGCGTCACAAATAGTCCCGTATAAAAAAGTCCCGTATGAAGGGTTACTGTTTAACCATCCAATTAGAGGCATCAATATAAAATATACTTGGCAAACTACTTGGCAAAATTGTTAATTATTAATTTTATTACTAATTGACGATTCCCTGCCCTATATCTGTATATTTTATATTGATGCCTCTAATTGGATGGTTAAACCGTAACCCTTCATACGGGACTTTTTTATACGGGACTATTTGTGACGCACATAGAATAGATTCTTTGGAGTGAAGAGTTTGAACTCACTAGCCAATAAATTTCGTAAGTGCCTTCCTCACGTGGTTTTGATGTTGCATGGTCAAAATTCACATGAGTTTTTATTAGACACTTTCAAATTTATTCGAATATTGTGGCTGAAGATCGGAATAGAGTAACTTCATACTCTTAACCGTGAAACGTCGTACCCAATTAACTAAAGGCAGGTTTGTTTTTGGTTTTCTCTTCTGTTTTTTGTTCTGTGTGTGCCATAAATATCGCCGTCCGTTAGAGAAAAAATTTGTAGTTTGGAATCAGTAGTTCTTTGACTGCTATTTCTAAATTCTCAGTATGTTGGAGAAGCAACTCATGCTAATCCCTGTATATTTATGATTATAAATGGTTTTGCCGATAAAGGTTTTTTCATACTGAACTACTTGGCAAAATTGTTAATTATTAATTTTATTACTAATTGACGATTCCCTGCCCTATACGTGTGTGTATATATATATATATATATATATATATATATATATATATAACTGTCTAGCTATTTAGTGAGACATGAGATGCTGGACAGATGTTATGGCGTTCACTATGGTGTTCGCTACACCAACTAGCGGTGGAGTATCTGAAGCTGGCTTGTAACATAAAGTTTAGGTTGCAACTCAAAGCAAAAAATTGGCCATGAGATGGCTTGTATCTCAAAAATCTCATTAGTTGGGACACTCATCAGTCAAGGTACTACTATATACATCTCATCATCATCAGTTAACATCCGCTTTCCATGCTGACATGGGTTAGATGGTTTGATTGAGGACTGGCAAGCCAGAGGCTGTACTAAATTCCAATCTGATCTGGCAAGGTTTCTACAGCTGGATGCCCTTCCTAATGCCAACCCTCCGAGAGTGTAGTGGGTGCTTTTTACATGCCACCTGCACGAGGGCCAGTCAGGTGGTACTGGAATCGACCACTCTGAAATGGTGCTTTTTACATGCCACCGGCACAGGAGCCAGTCAGGTGGCAGTGGCAACGACATACACACACACACACACATACACTAGGCTACATGTCTTCTCTCTTTCTCTCTCTCTCTCTCTCTCTGTATACACACACACACACACACACACAATGTATGTGTGTATAGACACACACATGAATATGTTTTTATAGCATGTATTATCAAAACAAAATATTTTTCACAAGCTATAAAGGAACAAGCTCCAGTAGTTTGAATGCAATAAGATATTCCTTGAGGGCAACAATAAACCTACACGATTTATTGAAATACATTCTTTGACAAAGGCAAATATTTAAAATATTATTTTCTCACTTTGTTTTGAAGGGAAAAAAAAAACATTGCTTCACATGTGAAATCTGGATTCTTTTATGGAACCTTGCATTTTTTTCTATATTATTTGTTTTCCTTTTCATGTTGTCATTGTTGTGTCAACTCATATCAACCCTGATCCATCAAACCTATTTTCTTTTCTTTTTTTATTTCTTTGATTATACATTGTTGTATTTGATGCTGTTTGTTGTTGTCTAGCTTCAGGTCAATTCTGCTGAAGCAGGTGGTCCAGCTGTGACAAATCCATCTATTTTTTTTTTGTTCTTTTCATATAACCAGACTTACTAATATATAGGACTATATTACCGAGTGTATGCTTTTCCTTTTAAAAGATTGCATGGTGTGATTCAAGGTTGATTTAGGTTGGTATTTCTTACAGGCCATAATTCCTTTGATGTCTGCTGGTAAATCTTATAATGTTGAATGCTATTAGGAGAATCTTAGATGGTTTTAGGTAAACCCTTTTAATGGTATCCTTTTCCCATTCATTTGCCCAATGTGCCATGCAGTGGAACTGAACCCAAAACCATATCCCCAATTAATGTATTTTAACATGTATAAGGAACCCTTTTTTGTCAAAAATTAGGTGAAAGAAATATGGGAGTTTTTTTACACATGGCTAGTATTATAATCCCTTACAAGACCTTTTTTCCAAATTCTAAGCCCCCAAAATTAGGGGTTCTTTATACATGTTAAAATATGGTAATTTGTCTTGTGAGAAATAGAAAAAGAGAGAAAAAAAATATAAAAACAAGTCAATAGAATGAGGTATGGTTTGGTGGATGGGATGGAAGAAAAATTGAAAAGGGTCTTTCAAAGTACAATATTTTAACATGTATAAGTAACCCTTTTTTCGTCTAAAATTAGGTTTAAAAAAATATGGGTATTTCTTATACGTGGATAGTATTATAATCCTATCAAAACCTTTTTTCCAAATTTTAAGTCCCCAAAATTAGGGGGTTCCTTATATACAAGAGTTCCTTATACAAATTATATACAGTATATATTTTCAAGTTCAGTCCCACTGCATGACACCTTCGGCAAGTATCTTTTGCTATAATTCCAAGCCAACCAAAACCCTGTGAGTAGATGTGGTAAATGGAAACTGAAAGAAGCCTATAAGATACATGTTTGCATGTGTGTGTCTTCTTGATATCATGTGATAGTTGTAAAATGACTGTCACCATCATACAGATGATGTCTCTCATTTCTAATCTTAAGTGGAAACATTTCCAGCTATGGGGAAATATTGCTTGGAAACAGCTAAGGGTTGACAACAGGAAGAGTGTCTAGCTACAGAAAATCTACTCCAGCAGGTCTCACCTTTTGCAAGCATGGAAAAGCCAATCTTAAAATGAAGAAGATGGTGATACATAAGATGTAATATGAAGTAATTGTTTGATTACATACTATAAGTTCAACCTAGAACTTAGTTAAAATCCTTACACTACAAGTTGAGAATGAGCTGAGAGTCAAGTAGACAAACACCTTCTTACATAGCATTTAATCTTAGGAACCTGTCTTCTTGACAGCAAATTGAAGCCATCAAGTAACACTCTACTTTGCTGCTATGGTTTGCATGTGACCTAATTTTCTCATTACTATTTTTCCACTGGTATGTGGACAATTTTGACTGGGAGGCTTGTTATTTGTTAATTTCCAGAATGAAAAGAACGAAAATAAAAAATAATTATGAAAATAAAAATGCAACAAAAATTAGCAATTACATCTTTGCTGATACGCAATTTTCTCTTTGTATGTTGAATTTTTGTTTTGTTTTACTTGTTTTAGTCATTAGATTGCAGTCGTGCTGGGGCACAACCTTGGAGAAGTTTAGTTGAATGAATTGACTCCAATACTTACTCTATTAACTCTTTTGCTGAGCTACTATTGTTATGGGAATGTAAACACACCAACACCAGTTGTCAATCAAGCAGTGGTGGGGGACAAACAATGAGACACACACACACACGCACGCACGCACGCACGCACGCACGCACGCGCGCGCGACTGGATTCTTTCAGTTTCTGCTTATCAAATCCAAGGGATGTTTGGCCTCATGACTGGCATGAACTGATTAGATTTTGGGATTGATCCAGTACTGGACAAGGATTCTGGATTATTTTTCTTGTTTTTTTTACTTAATTTTTGAGAGTGGTTGGTTTCATTTTTAGTATTCTCGTTCGCGAGAGCAATTGAGTTTATTTCGGATATTCTCATTTTAAAAATCATCTCTGGCTAATCGTTGAGAGGACATAGGTGTTGCCTTGGTGGAGGTTTGCACTCTCTGAGTTCTATTGTTATTATTATTACTCAAGGCAGCAAGCTGGCAGGATTGTTAGCATGCTGGATGAAATGCTTAGCAGTATTTCACCCATTGCTACATTCTGAGTTCAAATTCCGCCGAGGTTGACTTTGCCTTTCATCCTTTTGGGGGTCGATAAATTAAGTACCAGTGAAACACTTGGGTTGATGTAATTGGCTAGTCCTCTACTCCAAAATTTCAGGCCTTGTGCCTTTAGTAGAAAGGATTATTATTATTATTATTATTATTATTATTATTATTATTATTGAGTGAGAGAGCAGTCCTTGCCTTCAAAGTGACACTGGGGTAAAATATACGAAGCCCAGTATACCCATCATGACTACCCATCTGATAAGGGTACACCAGGCACATGCATCACGACCATATGTGCGCAACATGGAGATCTCATATCAAGATAAACAGCACATGACCACGCAGGTGGGGCCCAGTTAGAATTTTCTTCAGGTCGAGTAACCCATCCCGCTTATTATTATTATTATTATTATTAATATTATTATTATTAATAATAACAATAGTTTATATTATTTTAGACCAAAAAAAAAAAAATTATTTAACTCTTTTTATATTAGAGAATAATTTTCAGTAATCTGAGATGTTCAATATTAAAAAAAGATTTTTCTCGCCAAAATTTAGTTTTTTAATCTATCTCACTGTTTGACTTCTTTTCAACATTCTATCAGTTTCAAGATACAATTCCACTTGTCTGCCTTTCCTCAATGTCAGTTATTGCTAGATATTCTGACCAGAGTGATAAGATAAGCCCATGGAGTGTAATGTTGCAACGATTCTGTGTGTGTGTGTGTGTGTGTGTGTGTGTGTGTGTGTGTGTGTGTGTGTGTGAGAGATCTCTTCTGAGTAAATTTCATTTTTCTTTTCTTGGTAACTTGATTCATTTAGATTTAAAGCACTACCAAACTTTTCTGAATTCAATCTTGGCTGTCTGGTGCAAAACA
>NC_142930.1:133228024-133273024 GCF_046866305.1 Octopus bimaculoides
CCTCTTGAGAATTGACCCCTTGAGTAGTTTTAACTGGAGTGCATGAAACAGATGCAAAATGCCCTTCATCCCATTGCCCACCCACCTTGACTCCTTCCTCATTAGAGGGTTAAGCTATTTCAAGTGACATTCTCTAATGATCTGGTATTTTGTATGCACAAGTATAGCAATGTGATTAAGAAGTTTGCTTCACAACCATGTAGTTTCAGGTTCAAACCTACTTGCAACACTTTTAGGAAGTGTCCTCTACTATAGACCTTGGCTGGCCAAAGACTTGTGAAGGGATTTAGTTGCAAGAAACTGAAATAAGCCCATTGTGTGTGTATTTTTTTTTGTCTTGGCTTAATGCTTTAATTGTAAACGAATATCACTGTTATACAAGAAGTGTTGTTTCCTTTCTGTCTTCCATGAAAGTATGTTCAGCCATTGTGCTGTTCATGTTTGCCAAACTAAGGGAAATATTACCTTGCTTGAGAACAGGTGAAAGCATCTAGCCACAGAAAATTTACCTCAATGAATTCTTATTGGCCCATGAGAGTATGGAAAAGTAGATATTAAAACAATGATAATGATGATTATATGCAATACAGGCGATATCCCCACTGCGGAGGATATCAACCTATCAAAGGTAATGATATCAGATTATTTTTGATAGTTAAAGTCATGATAGTTAAATTCATGGTAGTTAAATTCATGATAGTTAAATTATCCAGTGTACTGTTCAAATACACAACAAAATACCTGCAGGGAGGGGATTTGAACACACACCACAAGGGTTGATTATCAAGTACTTTGTTCGCTTTAATGCTGATGTAATATATTGAATGCAAAGGGTATGGTTTCATTATTGCTGATAGTAACTGGGGAAGTGATGATTGGATAAAAATCACAAGTATTAAGTCTTAACATAAAAAATGGTTTCACATGTGTAAATGACAAAGTAAAGAGATTGAAGAAGAATGAATTGCGTTGTTCTGTCTAAACCTATCATGTGGTATACTTGTATTTGTCTTTTTCAGCTGTCGTTCTACTACAGCAATTCAAATGTCTTTAATAGAATTTCTTCGATGTTTTTGCATATTGCTATACTAATCTCTCTTTACCAATAAATACTGCCAATGAATCACTATGCTATTATTGGAATGGCAAAATTGGTAGAGTATCGGATTAAAATGCTTTTGTCATATTTATTTCTTCTCTTTATGTTCTCTGTTCAAATCAAGCCAAAGTTCAGCTTTAATGTTTTTTCCTTTTTGGGCGATGGTTGTGGTGGTGGTCAATAGAATGAAGTGTCACTTGTGTAATGGGTTGAATTAATTGACTGTTCCCTTCCTCTAAATTTGTAGTCTTGTTACCTGCTGGTGCATTACTGGAGATTGAACTTTTAGATTTGTTTGATCCATATTCTTGATAAATAAGCTCTGTTTGTTCCTCCTCCAAACCTTCCTAATTGTCAAAGTATATTAACCCTTTTGTTACTGTATTAATTTTGAGATGCTCTGTGTTTCTTTCAATTAAATATAACAAAGAATTTAGTAAACTAACTAAGTTATCATGAAGCTAGTGTTGGGAACATAAAATGTGACTAAGGTTTGGTGGAAGATTTTAATTCAAAACTTATGAAAACAAGACATTTGTACTACAGAACCAGAGGCAGTTTCAGCCAGGTCGGTATCAAAAGGGTTAAGAACTGTTTCTCTATTATATATTTTAACTCTTTTGTTACCATATTTCTGTTGAGATGCTTTATGTTTCTTTCGATTAATTTAAGATCTAACAAAGAATTTAGCAAACTAACTTAGTTATCATTCAGCTTGTGTTAGGAACATAAATTATGACTAAGGTTTGGTGGAAGATTTTAATTCAAAACTTATGAAAACAAGACATTTGTACTCAGAGCCAAAGCCGGTTTCAGCTGGGTTGGTAATGAAAGGGTTAAATAACTATGGAGCATTGAAAATCCAAAGTCAGATAATAAAATAAGTATTTTTACCTTTGCTAATATGGGAGACAACTTTAAGGGTGTGGGTATTTTTCTTTTCTTTTTGATTTTAACTCTTCAATGAAATTCAGACTCTTCATATATGTGCAATTTATATGTGATAACTGTTACCTAAATAGATGAGGGTAAACTTAATACTTAGAACATTAAAAAGCCTAAGTATGATCAGATATGCTGTGAAAGAAAAATAATAGTAATTGATACGATTATTTTTGCTTCAGAATGTATGGGAGATAACTTTGTTCATGTTTCCTATTTTTTTTCTTTTTTTAACTTTTCAGTAAAGTGCAGACTAGGTATAACTCTCTGGATTCAATACAAAAATGTCTATTTGTTGGTAGAGAATAAAAGACTTGAAAAGCAAAAGAAGAAAATTAAATTATTCTCAGATGCTATCCATAATAGTTAACAGCTAAATAGGTGATGGGATTGAATACTCTGCCACCCATTTTAATTGTTAATTATTATATGGATGGTAACTCAGAATGCAGTGAAAGCTGCTTATTAAATTCACATATAATTTTATCAGTTGTGTATTGTTATCTCAAGGGCTCTGTCCCAAAGGGATAGCAATAAGTGGCTTCCATTGTAATTTTATTTTTCATTAACTCTCTAATTGCAGCTGTGGCTTATATACTCTTTTACTCTTTTACTTGTTTTAGTCATTCGACTGCAGCCATGCTGGAGCACCGCCTTTGGTCGAAGAAATCGACCCCAGGACTTATTCTTTGTAAGCCTAGTACTTATTCTATCGGTCTGTTTTGCTGAACTGCTAAGTTACGGAGACATAAACACACCAGCATCGGTTGTCAAGCGATGTTGGAGACAAACACATACACACACACACACACACACACATACACATCTATAAACATATATATATATATATACATATATACAACGGGCTTCTTTCAGTTTCTGTCTACCAAATCCACTCACAAAGCTTTGGTCGGCCCGAGGCTATAGTAGAAGACACTTGCCCAAAGTACCACGCTGTGGGACTGAACCTGAAGCCATGTGGTTGGTAAGCAAGCTACTTACTACACAGCCACTCCCTAGTAAATTTTTATATTTTATTTAGTTTTGTTTTTGTGAGAATATGAAGATATTGCAAGTGAAAGGTGCTGATAATTTTAACTATTTTACACTAATTACAACAATATGTAATTGCTTGGAGTTTATTCAGATTTAATTTTTAATTTAATTTTCTTTTATATGTATATCTGTGTAATATATATATATATATATATATATATATATATATATATATATATATATCACACACATATATATATATATAAAAGAAAATTAAATTAAAAATTAAATCTGAATAAACTCCAATTACATATTCATCATCATCATCATCATCGTTTAACGTCCGCTTTCCATGCTAGCATGGGTTGGACGATTTGACTGAGGACTGGTGAAACCGGATGGCAACACCAGGCTCCAGTCTGATTTGGCAGAGTTTCTACAGCTGGATGCCCTTCCTAACGCCAACCACTCAGAGAGTGTGGTGGGTGCTTTTACGTGTCACCCGCACGAAAACGGCCACGCTCGAAATGGTGTCTTTTATGTGCCACCCGCACAAGCCAGTCCAGGGGCACTGGCAACGATCTCGCTCGAAAATCCTACAGGAGCCAGTCAGGCGGTACTGGCAACGGCCACGCTCAAAATGGTGCATCTCATGTGCCACCCGCACAAGAACCAGTCCAGGGGCACTGGCAACGATCTTACTTGGCTTGCCGGGTCTTCTCACGCACAACCCATTTCCAAAGGTCTCGGTCCGTAGTCATCGCCTCGGTGAGGCCCAATGTACGAAGGTCTTGCCTCACCACCTCAGCCCAGGTCTTCCTGGGCCTACCTCTTCCACGGGTTCCCTCAACTGTTAGGGTGTGGCACTTTTTCACGCAGCTATCCTCCTCCATTCTCACCACATGTCCATACCAGCGCAATCGTCTCTCTTGCACGCCACAACTGATGCTTCTAATGTTCAGCTTTTCTCTCAAGATACTTACACTCTGACGGGTATTCACATTGACATTACACATCCAACGGAGCATACTGGCTTCATTCCTTGCGAGCTTACGTATGTCCTCAGCAGTTACAGCCCATGTTTCACTTATATCAATGATGATGATGAAGCAGTGTATTTCTTGTATTTTAATAAAAAAATCTTAATTAGCAATGAAACCCTTGTTAGTTAGAGTCCAATGATACCAAGTAATATCTATAGCAGCATACAAACTCAACTTAAAACCTGCCACATCATAAAAGCAATTCTGGAGCCTTAGGCAAGGCATATATTCCAATGAAATCAGAGTCAATAGTTGAGAGGATTTAGGGTGATTCCTTTTTTGTCTGTGTAAGGCTTATGTAATGTCAACTGGGTGTTTCAGACATTCACATCTGTATCTTATTCCAGCTGAAACTATAATCAAGATGTCCTTTGGCAACTTTTTGGCTCCAACAGGAATCAAATGACAACAGAATAACTTGCTACATTATTAGGTATTATATTAGTTACTTAGTAATATCTCTATTTTTTTTTTCCAGTTTGGTAGTATAAGTACAAAATTGTCTACAGTTTTGCTCTTTTTATTTTGTGGTAGAAATTCACAATTTTCTCTTGCTCTCACTTTTTTGTTTTTTGCAAAATTCTTCAAATTAGTAAAAAGGTAAAGCATGTTGCCTTAAAACACGTTTTACTTCAAACAGTCTTTGAATTCAAGAGAGAAACTGATGCATATCATCAATGAGTGATATTGTAATGGGAAAGAGTAACAGAAAGAGAAATATATATTGAAATTGTAGTTGTGGCTGATGCCAGTGCCGTCTGATTGGCACCCGTGCCAGTGGCACATAAAATGCACTGTTCAAGTGTTGGGCCTCATGGGGTCAGTGACAGGTGATTAAGACCCTTAGCAATATACTGTGCTTGTGTAGACCTGTCAAGCCAAGTGAGACTATTCGTGTAGTCGTAGCCAATGTTGGTCAGGTCAATGACACCCAAACCGGTGGCATGTAAAACACACCTACTACACTCTCAGAGTGGTTGGCATTAGGAAGGGCCATAGAAACCTTGCCAAATCAGATCTGAACCTGGTGAATCACCCACCAGCTTAACTGTTTTCAGTCATACCATCCAACCCATGCTAGCATGGAAAGTGGATGTTAAATGATGATGATGATGACAGGAAGAGTGAGAAGAAAGATAGCTAGTAATAAATAAAAGTGATGATAAGAGATTAAATAGCAAAAAAGTCCAGTGTGATTTCATCCTTTGTTACATAAGCGAATAAGAGGTAGTTGTGGTAGGGTGACACATTGATAGGAAAGGGTTGAACAATAGATAGGAATAAAGAAGAGTTGGGGAGAGTGACTAATAGGTATCGCACATCCCTATACTCCATCACTACTACCATCCTAAGTTATAAGTCCATTTCTTATGTTTTCATAGTTTGGGTAGGTTCTCTCAGTACAGCACTTCACCACAGGAAGATGGGATGGTCATGGTTGGATTACCTTTGATCAAAAGTCTGCTCAATCAGAAATGATTTGGGGCTCAACGACATCAGTGTCTTCATTTTTATTTGCAAAGAGGGAATTTTCTGTCTAGTTCGAAAAAATGTTTTGTACTCTACATTCGAAATATTGTTGAGGTTCATTTTGTATATTGCAGTTTGGAGATATTACAAGTTTTAAGCTGCCAGTACTTCCTGACTAGCCTTTGTGCCGGTGGCACATAAAAGCACCCACTACACTCTCAGAGTGGTTGGCGTTAGGAAGGGCATACAGCTGTAGAAACTCTGCCAAATCAGATTGGAGCCTGGTGTAGCCATCTGGTTCACCAGTCCTCAGTCAAATTGTCCAACCCATGCTAGCATGGAAAGCGGATGTTAAACGATGATGGTGATGATGTTGGAATGAAAACAGGTTAAACCCCTCTATTCAGACAATGGCCCAACCTTGGAAACCTGCTATACTCAAGTGTCATGTAGACATCTGCTCATAAACTTTAGGTTACTGAATTGATGTACACATTCATTGCAAGAGTTTTTAGAGGCTATAAAACTCTTTATGTTGGATTGATAGTGTGAGTGTATACATACATGACCATGTAAGTACATATTGGGAACTCTTTGAAGGCTGGAGATTACAATTGTGGTATGACAAATGAAAATGGATGATCTAACCGTTTACAACACTAGATTCAGGAAACCAGCTTGTAGCTAGTCACCTGACTACTTAGTAATCAATCCAACATGCATATCAAATAGACTTTATATATTCTAGGAAGTGGGATAGGTTACTAATTATGAATAATGAAGAGCATACCACTCAACATGGGTTAATAATAAGAACTAGAATGACCTAGAGACCTAAATCAGGAACAGGGAGGCATGGAAGCTGGAAGATGTCTTGGTTAGGCATCAGTTCAAAGGAATACTAGTTGATACAAAGGAGAAGGAGAGGGAAGATCTATAAGAGGGAACAACTGGAAATTTCTAAGGGATGGCCCACTTCAAGTCACAGCTGACATCTGTTTTTCCATATCTCTGTGGGTCAAATGGGTTTTCTCTTGTACAATGTCTCTCACTACTTGTAGCTCTTAATCATCTCTATCATGAAGTTTGTTCTCTTTATCATCTTTCTCTAATCTTTGTCTTCCACATGTTTCTTCCTCTTTGAATCTCTTGGCACATTTGTATTCATTTGTCATCATTCATACACACCATATCATCATATCAACACAGTCACCTCTCTTATACTCTACATCTGATTCCTCTTATTATTATTATTATTATTATTATTATTATTATTTCTCTGCTCATCTATACTATGTTGCTCATGCACACAAGCATTTACACACCCAGCAGGACATGTTTGCCTCATTTCTTTCCAACCCTCACACAATCTCTGCATTCAGTGTTCGCATCTCACTGCCATGCAGCATTGCATTTCATATGCAAGCAACATACAGTCTACCCTTTGTTTGACGGGTGAATCCTCTTGCCTACAACAGAGGTAATAGCTCTCTGAATTTCTTAGACCTTTTTTTGTTTCTGGCTACCCTACTTCCAGAGCTTTCTCCTCCACACCATGCATAAGAGATTCTATCAACTTCTATGGAACCTTTTAAGCATTGAAAAGTATTCATTGGCTGTTAACTACTTATGTACATCTACCACAAACAGTCTTTATTTACTGCTAGCTTGTTTGTGATACCAGTATATCTTGTGTACCCATAGTTCAGACCATGTACACTATATGGTGTTCTTACCTGCTCTTTTCTGCATATATGCACACACTCATATATTATTTGTATTATATATATATAGTCAGGGGGAATGAAGGTAAGGGTTTTGCTGCAACTGGGTAAATAACAGTACTTGATATGCAGAAAAGAGCAGGAAGAGCATCCAGCTGTAGAAAGTCTGCCAAATCAGATTTGAGCCTGATGTAGCCATCTGGTTCACCAGTCCTCAGTCAAATTGTCCAACCCATGCTAGCATGGAAAGCGGACGTTAAATGATGATGATGATGTTGGAATGAAAACTGGTTAAACCCCTCTATCCAGACAATGGTCCAACCTTGGAAACATACTATACTCAAGTGTCATGTAGACATCTGCTCATATACTTTAGATTACTGAATTGATGTACACATTCATTGCAAGAGTTTTTAGAGGCTATAAAACCCTTTATGTTGGATTGATAGTGTGAGTGTATACATACATGACCATGTAAGTACATATTGGGAACTCTTTGAAAGTTGGAGATTATAATTGTGGTGTGACAAATGAAAATGGATGATCTAACCATAAGTTCCCTCCACAGTTAGAGATCAGCACTTCTTTACACAGCTGTCCTCATCCATACACATCACCACATCTGATGCCTCTTATGCCTAACTTTTCTCTCAAGATGCTTACGCTCTGTTGAACATACACACTGACATTGCACACACACACACACACACACACACACACACACACTCATACACACTCTTATACACCCTACACACTTTACTGGTCTGAAAAGAAAAGTATTGTAGCTAGCTTGTAATAATTTCAACTGAAGTGAATTAATGTGAGAGAGGAAGTTTACCTACAGTTAGTTATCTTGTATTTTGTCCATCTTAACACGTCTAACAGTTTCCTAATGTCTTTAGTAACACCTGGACGAAATTTTATGAGGTTAAGTTTGATGTCTTTGTAAAGGTGGTGGGGAGCGAATATAATTCAGTTGAGAAAATAAAGAAGAAATACAATGATCATACACCTCTGTCGCAGCAAATAATCATGGTAAAAAAAAGTTGTAAAGGAGAGAAAAAAATAAGAGAAAAAGAATCCTGTAAATAACAATACTACAATGGAATTAGCTTCTTCTGTGTAACAGTTTAGAACAATCTTGTGGATTATGTATGTTGTCTGGTTTGTATAACAACTGGTGCATTCATACTCCCACCTCTATAGCGGTCTGGTTCTGCTGTCGCCTCTTTCTCGTTTTCATGTCTACTTTTTATGTATTGTTTAATCTATTAAATATTTTACAATCCGCACCACCATGTATTTGGTTGTTTCCTTTCTTCCTTTCTTTTCTCTTGCTTTGTTCCCCCCCCCTCCAATAAGGTTGGTTATTGTATTTCTGTGATCATTATTTTCAAGTTGCTGTTGTTGTTATTGTGGCATGAGAAGGAAACTAAGCTCCTTGAGACCTAAATCTCTCTCCCACTCCAACACAACTCTATTCCCAATCTAGGTTTGTAGCACTTTCTCTTCACTTAAACACTGAGGCAACGAGAGAAATCTCTACATGGTTGCTGTAGACCTGCAAGAAATAGCAGCTAAATCTTTCTCAATTAACACCCCACTCTTTGATTTACATACATATGTATGCAGATCTGTCTCCACAGCATTAAAGGCCCTTAGGCAAACTTATCCCCTAGGTTCTATAGTATATATTTATTAACAGCAAACCATGATATATACAGATCAGAATTGGGCCTCCAAGACCTGTGGGTCTTGGACAACTGCTCAGTGGGCCCTTACCTTAAGACAATATATGTGTATGTAAGATATGAATGCATGAACCAGCTTGGCCACTTCTTTCTATATTGCTTAACCAACAAAAAGCAGCATACTGTGTGTGTGTGTGTGTGTGTGATTGAGAGAGAGAGAGAGAGAGAGAGAGAGAGAGAGTGAGATAGTTAATCAGTAGTACAGACAGTAGTAAATCTTTTACTGAGGAGGTCAAATAAGATTGAAACATGTTCAATGCTATCACCAGTTGGCATTAAAGACAGAATCCACTCATTTACATTGTCTTTAGTTTTGAAAAAGTTTCTTCAGCTGATATTAGTAACCTCCCTTGTTTTTAAATGCTTGTAGAAAGAAATTTTTGTGTATTGTGTTGTTAGTCTCTGTTAAAGTTATTTTGAATTCTTTGTATTACACATGTAAGACCTTACTGTAGCTTTCTTTATCTGTCACTTGTTTCAGTCATTGGACTGCAGCCATACTAGACCTCTGTCTTAGAAGGTTTAGTTGGACAAATTGACCCTGGTACTTATTTTCAATCTGTTACTTATTCTGTTTGTCTCTTCTGAAAAACCTCTAGGGTAAACAAGCCAACACCACTTGTCAAATGGCGGTGCATGACAAATACAAACACAGACATACACACACACACACACACACACACACATATATATATATATATATATATATATATATATATATATATAGGCGCAGGAGTGGCTGTGTGGTAAGTAGCCTGTTTACCAACCACATGGTACCGGGTTCAGTCCCACTGCGTGGCATCTTGGGCAAGTGTCTTCTACTATAGCCTCGGGCCGACCAAAGCCTTGTGAGTGGATTTGGTAGACGGAAACTGAAAGAAGCCCGTCGTATATATGTGTATATATATATGTGTGTTAGTGTGTCTGTATTTGTCCCCCTAGCATTGCTTGACAACCAATGCTAGTGTGCTTATGTCCCCGTCACTTAGCGGTTCGGCAAAAGAGACCGATAGAATAAGTACTAGGCTTACAAAGAATAAGTCCCGGGGTCGATTTGCTCGACTAAAGGCGGTGCTCTAGCATGGCCACAGTGAAATGACTGAAACAAGTAAAAGAGTAAAGAGTAAAGAGTATATATCTATGACAGGCTTCCACACAGTTTCGCTCTACCATATTCATTCACAAGGCATTGGTTGATCTGGGGCTATAATAGTGACACTTGCCTCAAGTACCACACAGTGGGACTGAACCTGGAACTATAAAGTTATAAAGTGAGCTTCTTAACCACACAGCCATGCCTGCTCCTGTGTGTATTAACCACACAGAGAACACACCCCTGGGGTACTTTTCTCAGCTCTATCATTAATATCCATGATGCACAGGATGGTCATAACCGGAACCTCTTTGATTTAGGACTGCTTGATCAGGGCTGACCCAGGCCTAAACAACAACAACAACAACTAACAATAGACTTTGGAAAAGCATAATGACCACAACCTCCCCCTACACACGTATTAACCTTTTGACATCAATAAGGCTGTAGGTAGACAAATATATTTATTGTATTTATAGTTCAAGCTGTATGGGTTAGATAAACATTTATCCTTTATCTAAGGTTGAGGACTTGTTAGTTAGTCATTGGTGTGGGTGTGAGGTGCTAAGGAATTCTGCCCCCTTTCTCTTAAGCTTTCAATTATTTCTTACAGGACTTGTCTATTTGTTCTGTTTTCAGACATTCTTGGCAGTTGATTATTTTAGGGAGGTGGGTATCTTTGCTATTTTTAGTTTCTCTAGTTTTACACTGTATCTACACTTACTTACCTGTCCTTATCCCTTCTAATGTTGGTCAGCCAGCGAGGACCTAGGGTTTTGTCATTTACTTTCAACTACGAAATCAAAATAAACACACGCTTAAATCAAACAAATACACACACACACACTCACACACAGGTGCATGTGTGCACACAAACTGCTTGAAGCTCATATGTGGTTACTTGATCTATTAGAAATAAAAACCAAATCTTCCTCAAACCACATCCTTTTGCTGCTAAAAGACAAAATAATAATAAAGAAAAGACGCATTGCATGATGGAGTGAAGGTTATGCTATTCTGACAAAAAAAGGGGACACTCATATCTGGAATGTCTTTGATCATAGATCTATTTTCCCCCTATTTATACAGATAGCATGGAGCAGTGACTAGGAGGAGTGGGATAGCAAAATGAGTAGGTGTTGAATAAGCAAGAGGGGCATGAGAAAGGGACCAGAAGGTACAAAGTGTGTGAAAGACACAGATGTAGATATATAATTGTGTATCCCAACCTCCATCACTACCTGACGTTTTAATGTATAAAGAAGTGCTGAGCACTTGAAATACTTGGAACCCATGGAAGAGGGAGAGCAAGAAAAAATTGGGATAAAGTGGTGAAGACTGATCTCAAGATGTAGGCCACAAAGGAAATGACAGAGGATGATGACAACCAGTGACAATTTGATGCTGGGGAGAAGACCTAACCATCTTTACAAGCATAGCAAATCCTCTTGTGATTTTGTTGTTATTTCTTGCATTTAGAGATTCCGATGTGGATTCAACAACCATTTTGTGTATATCTTTAGTGGATAAGGACATTATTACAGTAAAATATATTTGCCCTAGCCTTATGAGTGCTAGGGGGCATGACAGACCTGTTAACTCAATACTGTCCTTCATCATCTGATTCCTCTCGCTAATAATGTTGTTAATTAAAAAATAAGAGTGTGAGAAATAGGTGCACGGGTATGATTGTGCAGAACCTTGGGTAAATGTCTCTCACCATAGCTCCAGGTTGATAAATTTTGGTGTAGAAGCTTGGCACACGTGTATGTGTGTGTGTGTGTGTGTATGTGGACACGGCTTGGTTGAATGGTTAAGAAACTCACTTCACAATCACAAGTTCCTGGTTTCAAACTCATTTTGTGGCATCTCGAAGCCTTGTGTGTGAAATTGAGTAGATGGAAACAACAGGAAGCCTGTCAGGTAGAGTATACATAAAATTAGGTCTAGCTTTGTCACACACAGTGTCCTATTGGAAAATTATGCCAAAGTGTATGTATGTCTGTGGACTACTCAGCCACTTGCAGGCTAAGTCAATGAGCAGAAAGTTCAACTGATTAAACAGCTAAATGCTCATTGTCAAAACTGAAGTGTGTGTGTGTGTGTGTGTGTGTGTGTGTACACACGTATGCCTCAAAAGTTTTGAACATTGGCCAAAAAAGGGGGAAAAAATGATGCTTTTTGAAGAAAAGTTTCTTGTAATATTTGTTCTGTACTGAATTACTAACACTCCCTTAGTTACTGTTGCCATCAGAAATGCATTGAAATAGTAATTAACCTGCTGGAAACCTGCAAACCAACAATGTTAATGCCCACCAATTGTGATATGAAACTAAACAAGTTGATTAACAAAGTAAATCTATTGGTTCCAAAAATTGTTGATTGGAAATGTATTAGACACATGATTCTCAATGACATTTTTCGGCTTCCTTTCTATCAACTTTTAATCAGCTGTCAACGTTGAAAGAAATATATCCTTAAATTAGGCTGTCAAATGTATCTCTCTCTCTCCACAGCTTTCACTCATCCATTTTCATTAGTTTCCCTCCCCCCTCTCTCTTCCTCCCTCTTCTTTTCTCTTTCTCTTTGTTTCTCTTTTCCTCTTTATTGATTTCTTCATTCTCTTTCTCCCCCCTCTTCCCCCCTCTGCTTTTCTCTTTGTTTCTCTCTTCCTCTTCCTCTTTGCTGATTTCTTCATTCTCTCCCCCCTCTCTCCTTCCTCTGCTGTTCTCTTTCTGTTTCTTTGCTGTTGACCCTCTCGCTTTACTGCATCTGTCTCTCTGTCTTCCTCTCTCTCTCCCCCTCTGTTTTTATCTTTTTCTCTCTGTTGTTTTCCTTTCTGTTTCTCTTCTTCTTGTCATTCCGTTCTCCCTATCTTTCTCTCCTCCCCATCTACATCTCATAAAAAAGTAGTCATGAGAAAATATGATAGTCATCAGGTTATCTTAGTATGCTATTCAGTCCTCCTCTTTAAAAACATGTTGCAGAATAATTGTCTCACTTTATTTACTTCCTCATCATCATCATCATCATCATCACCTGTCCCTAATTATAAACACAGTCAGCATCACCACATCAGCAGCTTCGTTAATTGTCAGAACACGCTGGCACTTCCCTCTTGCTGCTCTTCAATATACAAGTGGTTGGTTCCCTGTTTGATGTTAATGTTTGTGTCCCCTGCTGTCTGTGTATTTAAGGTTTATGAACCTTAGGTTAGTCTCTTTCCTTGTTAGAATATTCAGGTGGTTTTCATTCTCACAACAACACTTTGTCAGCACAGATGGTTCCCTTTGCTGCTATGTATATAAGTTGTTATAATCTTCCTTGCTCAGTGCTACGAGCATATACAAGGGGCAGCAGGAGTAACACCCTTTTTATTTGAGTTTTGTAGTTCCTAATTGAGTTCCATTTTTACTTCCTAAAACTTTTGCGATTTTTTTCATGAGTAAAGCAATAAATTTGTGTTCAATAAAAAATTACATAATAAACATTTATATACATTTATAGGTGTAGGAGTGGCTGTGTGGTAAGAAACTTGCTTCCCAACCACATGGTTCCAGGTTCAGTCCCGCTGCATGGCACCTTGGGCAAATGTCTTCTACTATAGCCTTGTACTGACCAAAGCCTTGTGAGTGGATTTGGTAGACAGAAACTGAAAGAAGCCCGTCGTATATACATAAATATATATATAAACGAATAAGTATATTCTTGGGAATAGAAATTTCCCTTACAAATTTTTTTATACACTAGCTCCCTGATAAAATTCTTGTAAAAGATTTTTATCCTATTTTGAATTTATTAACCATATATATATATATATATATACATATATATATATATATATATATATATATATATATATATATGTATATAAATGTGTGTTTGTCGCCCCACTATTGCTTGACAACAGATCTTGGTGTGTTTATGTCCCCATAACTTAGCAGTTCAGCAAAAGAGACCGATATAATAAGTACTAGGCTTCCAAAGAATACGTCCTGGGGGTCGATTTGTTCAACCAAAGGTAGTGCTCCAAAAAATCATTATGCTACCCAGATCTGGTTTGTTGTATACACAAACAGCTCTGTTGAATACATAATAGTATTTAAGTTTCTAGAACATTTATTTTAACAGCAGAAATAGTAGAGCTAGCTAAGTTGATTGGTCAGTAAAATATTTTGATCAAAACAGCCAATGTGTGATTCCTTTGGTAAGGTTTGAATACATGGTCTTTTGGTCAATAACCTTACAATCATTGATTCTTTGATCAATATCATCATTTAATGTTCGTTCTTCATTCTGGCATGGGTTAGACGGTTTGACTGGAGCTGGCAAGCCGGAGGGCTGCACCAGACTTCAGTCATCAGTATTATGTTTCTGAATATGGTAAACCATTGAATTATCAACATTGAATTCTCATCCTACTTTATTATTGTTTTTGTTTGCCACAATTGAAGAAATATCACTTTTCATGGGGTCTCAGGGCCAATGCCTTGCTTCATTCTTTGGAGATCTTACCGATAAAGAATTGTCATTTTACTAGGTAACTTAAGCTAAAAAAATTCTTCTCAGAGAGTGTCTTACAGCTGAAGGCTCCAGGGCCAATGCCTTGCTTCATTCTTTGGAGATCTTACAGATAAAGAATTGTCATTTTACTAGGAAACTTACAGCTAAAAAAATTCTTCTCAGAGAGTGTCTTATAGCTGAAGGCTCTACTGCACCTTATTCAAAGTCATCACCTCCCATGGAAAATGGTTTAACAGGGAGATGTGTGTATGGTTCTTTTGTATTTTTTTTTTTTCCAGATCGCAAAGAACAAAGCAAAGGCACTGCATTTTTGCTTATCTCATAATTGAAATATTCTTGCGTACTTGCATAAATTCACATGCGCTTTCATATGCACTAATGCAAACATGTGCATGTTTGCATCTTGCAGTAATACATACATAAATGGACTTTATCTACATATACACATACCCACAAGCAAGCAAACAAATGAATACAATGAAAATGTTTGATGTTCACTCAATTACTTAATGGAAAACAATTTTATCTGACTGTTGAAGTGAAAATTGCTAATATAATAAGATTTGCTTCCATCTTGAAATAATCACGTCTTCTTTCATTTCTTCTTTTAAATTATTATTATTATTGCTATCTTTTCTTTGCTGTTTTCATTTCAAACATATTTTACTATCTTCTCTTCCCTTTAGTTTTTAAAAGACACATATTAGGTTCTCTAAATATCATGCTTTATGCTCATCTTATCTAGTTTTTTTTTTTTTATGTCACTGAAATGAACTTTTCTTCAATTAGTTTTGACTGATTCTTTAATTTTTACAAAGTTTATTTAATAATAATAGTAATAATAATAATAATAATAATAATAATAATAATAATAACTGAGAATAATTTTACATTAAAAGTTTTTTTTTTTTAACATCAAAGAAAATTCATGCATGAAAGATAGTAATAGATAGGCAGATAGAGATAGATAGATAGACATAGATGGACATAGATAGATAGATAGATGGATAGATAGATAGACATAGAGGGATAGATAGATAGATATAGATGGATAGATAGATAGACATAGATGGATGGATAGATAGATAGACATAGATGGATAGATAGATAGACATAGATGGATAGATAGATAGACATAGATAGATAGATAGACATAGATAGATAGACATAGATAGATAGACATAGATAGATAGATAGATAGAAATAGATAGTAAATAAGTAGCAAGATGGAGTCAGATAGAATTGCTGTTTGATGTATTTTCAGTTAAATATAATTTTCTATACAGAGTAAACCTTGTTTGAAATAATTTCTTAGAAATTGCTTATTGGTATGATTTAAAATCACATGCATTGTTAATATGGCTGTCTACATTTGTCAAACATCTATGAAGTACACTTCATTGTATTATGAAATATTACTTTTATGTTTGAGTTACTGACCTGTATGGATTCGTTATATTGTTCTTTTTGGGTTTTTTTTTTTTTTCCCTGTGTCAGTATTTTTCGAAGATGTGGAGTTTTCTTAATTGAATAATTAATTGTATGACATGGAGTTAAGATTAATCCGGAATAAGAAATATGTGTATAAATGTGTCAAAATGACATTGAAAGGTTAGAAGTTAGTGATAAATTTGGGTCCAACTTCCTTTTCATGTAATTTATCATAGAATTTGTGTCAGTAAAAATTCTTAAGCTTAAGTTTATATCTTTTCAAATATTGGTTTCAAATTTTAGTACAAGGCAGGAAATTTCATGTGAGAGGACATGTTGATTACAGCAACCCTAGTGCTCAACTGGTACTTGTATCATCAAACCTGAAAGGATGGAAGGCAAAGTCGACCTCAGTAGAATTTGAACTCAGAATACAAAGACAAACGAAATGCTGCTAAGCATTTTGCCTTTAATGTAAGCCATTCTGTCAGCTCACCACCTTCATAATAATAATAATAGTAATAATAATAATAATGATGATGATTTCAAATTTTGGGACAAGGTCTGTAATTTCAGGTGAGAAGCTAAGCCGATTATATTGACCTTGGAGTTCAAATGGTACTTATTTTATTGACCCTAAAAACAAAAGTAAAGTTGACTTCAGCAGAATTTGAACTCAGGACATAAAGACAGATGAAATGCCATGAAGCATGTTGCCCAGTGTGCTAATGATTCTGCTAGCTTGTGTCTTCTTAATCTTTGTCCCTCTTGTGCAGTTGGCTTGTACATTGGGCAGCAAGATGTTTCCAATCATCCCAGTTTTTAGCGTAGTTGGTTGCATCTTTCCCTGGTGATTGTAAGCTGCTTTAGACCATTGAAGGTTGCATGCCACATCTTCTTGAATTTCCCTCTCTTCCTTCATCCCTCAGGTAGTACCCTTGTATATCTTCTTCATTCTCTCCATAATTTTCATCACCACTCAAGTGTGGTCGTTGCAGGTACTGCCTGTGGCAGTGGCATGTAAAAAAAAAATACCATTCGAGCATGGTCGATGCCAGTACCACCTGACTGTTCCTTGTGCCAGTGGCACATAAAAAAAGCACCCACTACACTCTCGGAGTGGTTGGTGTTAGGAAGGGCATCCAGCTGTAGAAACCTTGCCAGATCAGATTGGAGGTTGGTGCAGCCTTCTGACTTGCCAGTCCTCAATCAAACCATCCAACCCATACCAGCATGGAAAGCGAACATTCAACGACGATGATGATGGTGTCATAAAATTCATTTTCCTTATAAGCTGTTATGGATTTGATGAGTCAGCATTGCACCATCTCACTATTTGTGTTGTCTTTATCTGTTATTCTGTATCATTTCAGTTCAGAGGAAAGCCATTTTCACATTTGATCTAATCACTTTTTCTCAAGTCTTTCCTGGTTTGCTACTGATATGGATATCTTTTCAAGGCAGTTTTCTTTTTTAAA
Organism: Octopus bimaculoides; assembly: GCF_046866305.1. Taxonomy (NCBI): domain Eukaryota; kingdom Metazoa; phylum Mollusca; class Cephalopoda; order Octopoda; family Octopodidae; genus Octopus; species Octopus bimaculoides. The sequence continues at coordinate 133,245,576 of NC_142930.1, forward strand.
CAACATATAATATCTGTTTTAAACATCACATAATTAATATCTATTTTAAACCTCATGTGATATTCATTTTAAACACTATGTAATATCCATATATTACTTGTTTCCCACCAGAGTAGTTAATTGCTGCTGATGCATATATTATGTAAATTACCTTGATTTTTAACTTCTTTCATGCATTTGCATTTCATGTAAATTAACACTGCATAGTCAACAAGCTATATACAACTTATTCACTCTCACTTGTAACACATCTTCATATGAGCAAGATGATGGCCATCTGCTTAATAAGATATCTTTGTTTCTGTAGCCTCAGGTCAACAAAGGCCTTATGAATAAACAGGAACTCTATGGGGTCTCATTGGAGGAACTGTTCCGATTATTCTTCAGTGGAAGACTTAATCTGTCACCCAGTTTAACATTTGCACCTGGCCCATCCTTCTGTCCTTTATTCAGAGTATTTCAAATCATAACATGCACTGGCATGGCTGTGTGGTAAGAAGTTGGCTTCCCAACCACTTGGCTCTGGGTGAAGTTCCACTGCGTCTTATTTTGGGCAAGTGTCTTCGACTATAGCCTCAGGCCAACCAAAGTCTTGTGAGTGGATATGGTAGATGGAAACTGAAAGAAACCTATTGTATATATCATCATTATCATCATCCTCTTTTAATGTTCCTTTTCCATGCTGCACCAAGTTCTAGTGTGATTTGGCTTGGTTTTCACAGCTGGATGTTCTTCCTAACAACAATTTTGTATTTGTGTGTGTGTATGTGTGTTTATTTCTGTGTTTATCTCCCACCACTGCTTGATAACTGGTGTTGATGTGTTTATGTCTCCCATAACTTAGAAGTTCGGCAAATTCGATTGACAGAATAAGTGCAGCTTTAAAAAAGCAAATACTAGGGTTGATCCATTTAACAAGAAATCCTTCAAGGTGGTGCCCCAGCATGGCCCCAGTCAAATGACTGAAACCAATAAAAAATTTTAAAAATATCTTTTTTTTAAGCGGTTAGGAATGTGGTTTATCTGCTATTTATAGCAGGTTGAACTCCATTATTGCTTTGTCACACGTACTATTTTTTAACATATAGGCGTAGGAGTGGCTGTGTGGTAAGTAGCTAGCTTACCAGCCACATGGTCCCGGGTTCAGTCCCACTGTGTGGCATCTTGGGCAAGTGTCTTCTACTATAGCCTCGGGCCGACCAAAGCCTTGTGAGTGGATTTGGTAGACGGAAACTGAAAGAAGCCCGTCGTATATATGTATATATATATATATATATATATATGTATGTGTGTATATGTTTGTATATGTGTGTTTGTCCCCCCTATCATCGCTTGACAACCGATGCTGGTGTGTTTATGTCCCCGTAACTTAGCGGTTCGGCAAAAGAGATCGATAGAATAAGTACTAGGCTTCTAAAGAATAAGTCCTGGGGTCGATTTGCTCGACTAAAGGCGGTGCTCCAGCATGGCCACAGTCAAAAGACTGAAACAAGTAAAAGAGTAAAAGAGTATATGTTTGTATAGCATTTATTAGCTGAGAGATGTAAGATATCAAGTTTACCAGCAATTAACTGCTCAAATAAACTAGTATCTACTTCCTGAATAAGTAATTTGAAGCAAAGCCGTATCTAAGAGTAATACATTACCCTGATTTTTGGTGGACAGTCAGGTGATGTCTAATGTTGACTATGGTAGACACTCTCAGGCTACATGTCAGAGACTTAATCCATTTAAATGTTGATGCACTTAAAACATGTGTGAAAACTTACAGCTAAGGATCAGATGATTATTCTCTTTACATGATTATTTTAATGGTTAAGTAGTTAAAGGATTGGCATTGCTGGTTTAGAGATGCCCTGATGTCAGGACATTGTCTCATTTCATTTAGATTTTGACGGTGGTGGTGGGGTTGGCAATATAATACTGTTCATGAAGGTGGCAAGCTGGCAGATATGTTAGCACGCCGAGCGAAATGCTTAGCGGTATTTCATTTATCTTTACATTCTGAGTTCAAATTCTGCCAAGGTCAACTTTACCTTTTATCCTTTTGGGGTCGATAAATTAAGTACCAGTTGCGTACTGGGGTCGATCTAATCGACTGGCCCCCTTCCCCAAAATTTCGGGCCTTGAGCCTAGAGTAGAAAAGAATATCATACTGTTCATTATATCTAAGTATTTTACTTTTAATTGTTCTCTTAGAATAAAATTTAATGAAGTCCTTATCTTAACTACAGTTTGGCTGATAAAGTATCATTATTCTTCAAAATAGGATGCCAGACTATTCTTTTTCACATCCTGTGTGAAATGCTTGAATCATGATTTAACAGTCACAAATTTGCAAGGTTTTTTTCTTCTTTTTAGTTGGGAAAGAAGCTAGTGCCCATGATCCAGGACATGTAGGGAGCAGAGAAGAAAGTATCTTCAAATTGGACACCCGAACCAGTGTCTGTAGCATAGTGGACTCTGCTAAAGATACCCAAAATGACAGGCATCTAATTTGATGTTCTTACATCATCATCACCAGCTAGCATGGGTTGGATGGTTTGACAAGATCCGATGGGTCTGAGGACTACATTGTTCACCAATGTCTTGCAGAGTTGCCAATCTATTGCCTTGGATTGGTACTTTTTTATCTACCCCAAAAAGATGAAAAGTAAAGTTGGCCTCAACCGGATTTGAACCTATAGCACCAATTATTAGAACAAAAGCTACAAGGCATTAGATGCTTTAATGACTCTGCCAATTTGCCACTAATGCATTATTGAATGCTTTTAGTACTGAGCTTCAAACCCAGCCAAAGTTAATTAGCCTTATTTAAAATTTATTTAGTTATGAGTGACAGCTGCAGTAGAAGGATCTAGATCTACTTTTGTCAAGTTATGTGAGACTATACATAAAGGTCTCCACATGAAGCAATTCTAGTATAAAGATCCTATTCAATTCTAAATGTTATGCCAAAGTAATTTCAGCCCAAAACAGTAATTAAAATATAAGATTCATAATTTTTCTCACCACAGTTCTCCTACAGGCTCTTATACACTTCAAATCTTCCCCTGATACTAAAAAGCTTCCCCATTCCTGATGCAAAGGTTCTTTTACAAGTTCAGGAATCCCCCACCTCCACACCTGTTTAGTGTTGACTGCCAGAAAAAGTGCACTCAGTACTATATTAGAGCTTGATAATATATTTTATTTTGACCAAGTCAGTCAAGTTATGCCATAACTGACCTGAAGATGCTGTACACTCTCAGAGAAACAATCTCTGACTAGACCATATATATATATATATATGACAGACTCTCCCGTCGTTAGACATCATATGAGGGTTTGACAATTTCTTACTGAACAACCACACAGATGATTTCCTTATAGTGATCAAATGTTTATGCAGACATAAGCTCACTCCCTCCATCAGATTGCCATTACTTGTACAGGTGCAACAGGTGCCACATGTCAGATGTCAAAATGATCGCAGAGCAATGTGAAATGAAGTGTTTTGCTCAAGAACACAACACAATGCAACAAAAAAGAGTTATGTATTGCTGTGTCTAAGCAAACTTAAATTATGATTTCACCTAACTACATACATCCATAGGACAGCTGTGTGATGAAATGCCGGTCTCTAATGGTGGAGGGAACCTGTGGAAGAAGTAGACTCAGGAAGACATGGGATGAGGTGGTGAAGCATGATCTTTGAACGTTGGGCCTCACGGAGGCAATGTTGTGCTTGAGAAGACTCGTCAAACCAAGTGAAATTGTATTCGTCGTCAATGCCAGTGTTGCGTAACTGGCACCCATGCTGGCATATAAAAAGTACCATTTAAACATTGAGCTATATGCTGTGCTTGAGAAGACCCGTCAAACCAAGTGAAATTGTAGTCATGACTGATGCCAGTGCCATGTAACTGGCACCTATGCTGGTGGCACATAAAAAGCACCCTTTGAATGTTGGGTCTCATGGAGGCAGTGACAAGTGATCAAAACCTTTGGTGATATACTGTGCTTGAGAAGACCTGTCAAACCAAATGAGATTGTAGTTTTAATTGATGCTGGTGTTAGGTAACTGGCATCTGTGCCAGTGGCATATAAAAAGCACCCACTACACTCCTGAAGTGGTTGGCATTAGGAAGGGCATCCAACTGTAGAAATCATGCCAAATCAGATTGGAACTTGGTGCAGCTCCCCAGCTTAACAGTTTTCTGTCAAATCATCCAACCCATGCCAACATGGAACATGGACGTTAAATGATGATGATACAGAGAGGTGAAATAAGATGGTCATTGTTTTCTAGAGAGAATCATCAGTGGTTGTGACATAATACCAGCTTGCAGACAACATACAGAAATTTTACCATTTGCACAGTGATGCTTGCTATTAGTAAGAAATGCTTTTTATATTGATGCAAGGACCACAAATTTGGCAGAATATGTATAGTCAACTTAATCAGTCCAGTACTTGGCATTTTTTTTTTTTTTAATATTTATTTTATCACTGTCTGCTCCATTGAAAGATAAATGGTAAAATTGATCCTGGCAGAATTTGAACTGCTAACAAGTTGATGTAACTAAACACTGCTAGGCTTGTTTGCCATTAGCTGTTGCAATGTTAACCATGTTTTTTTTTTATATACTTGTTTCAGCCATTTGACTGCGGCTATGCTAGGGGACCACCTTGAAGAATTTGTAGTTGAATGAATTGACTCCAGTATTATTTCTTTTGTTTTAAAGCCTTGTACCTATTCTGTCTCTTTTGCTGAACTGCTAAGTTACAGGGACACAAACACACCAACAACGGTTGTCAAACGGCAATGGGACACACACACACGACAGGCTTCTTTCAGTTTTTCTCTACCTAATCCACTCACAAGGCTTTGTTCAACCTGAGGTTGTAGTAGAAGACTCTTGCCCAAGGTTCCATGCAGTAGGACTGAACCCAGAACCTTGTGGTCGAGAAGCAAGCCTCTTATCACACAGCCATGCTTGCGCCTCTGTTATTTACTTTCCTCTAACTAAAGAATAGTAATGAAGAAATTTGTTGGAGTATTGTTTGCTCTTAATCCCTTAGGACGAAAAGGAAAAAAAAAACCCAACAAATTTAGCTTATTTTGTTCTCTTTTTAATGTGGTTAAAACCAAAAATATTCAAGGTAAAATTATATGAAATAACTGGATCAACTTGAAAAAGAAGAAAAAAATGACTAGGTTAAGTGCATTGATTTAAATTTTGTGTGTGTGTGAGAGAGAGAGAGAAAGAGAGAGAGAGAGAGAGAGAGAGAGTGAGAGTGAGTGAGTGAGTATGTGTGTGTGTGTGTGTGTGAGTGTAAAAGCAATTTGACTGGTTTTTCTGAAAATTAGTCACCCTTTTCTGTCCTGGCATTTGGCTTTTAAAGCATGAACTTCAAACATTTAAAACCGGCTTATGTTACTTCCTGTAAAAGTCAGGAATGGTATATATCAAAGCCAAGCTTGTTTTAGATAGAATAACATTTTGTACAGATAAAAATAAAATAACATATATTAAAAAAAAAAATAGCTGACCTAATTAGTTCATCATAATTTAGTTTAGTTGTTTTTCTTTTAAGTTTTGAAAATGAGTTGTCAGTTGTTCGACCAAGTAAACCACCTGCTCATTGAGTTAGTGTGTAAGTGGGCTAACAACAGTATACTGACTTGTGTACTCCTAATATAATTCTCAGGAGGAATGTGTGTGACAGTGTAACAAGATGACCTTTTAAATTACAGGTACAGTCCAAAGTCTTGTGATTGAATTTGGTAGACAGAAGTTCCTATTGTATATGAGTGTGTGAAAGTGTCTGTGACTCCTTCAATAGATAGGAGGGAAATCCATTTGACAAGCTTCCACACAATTTCCATCTGCCCAATTTCACCAACAACATTTAGATCAATTTAAGCCGACTTTTATCTTATCCTTGGGCTATGGACACTTACCAAAAAAGTGGAATCCAAGCTAGATGGAACTTACACCCAAATGTTGACAGTAGTCTTAAAACATATCTTGGAGAACTCACCCCATCAAGAAACAGCTGTAAAGAGATCTCCTGTGTCTTTCTACCATTATAAGGGAAAGGTTCTTGTGCAGGACATTGCTGGTGAGCTAAGCAAGAGCTGACAAGTGACTTACTGTCATGGATACCAAAACATAGCCGTACTTGAGCAAGTCATGTGAACATAAGGTATGTAGAACAACTCATCAGAGAAACTGGATTCCTCCCTGAAGACCTCCCTCAACTAATGTGGAAGTGAGATGGATGGCGTGTGCAAGTTAAAAATGTCCGAGCAAGCTTGACCAGATTATGATGGGTTATGATAAAAGTGTCTTTCACTACAGCCTGATCCTACGGTGTAGCCCAAGATGCTACACAGTAAGACCGAGCCTGAAATCTCATGATTGTGGAGCAAACTTCTTACACCTTTGACCATGCTAAGATATGTTTTATAGTTAGCTGAGTGGTTAAGGTGATGAATTTATGACTAAAAGATGCAATGTACAGATTCCAAGAAGAGTAGTACCTGTGACTCCTTTTAGACTTTCCTGTGCAAATGAAATAACAAACATCAAAGTCCTTTGTTTGCAAGGATCACCTGGAAGCTTTTGGTCCCACTGCATGGCACTTTTATCAGGTGTCTTCTATCATAGTCCCAGGTTGAGCAATATTTTATAGAGTTCTGTAGATAGAAACTGTACATACTGTTGTATGTATATCTATACACACAGTTGTAAGTATGTATATTTATGTGTATGTGAGTGTGATCATCATTCAATGTTCGCCTTTCCATCTTTGCATGGGTCAAATAGAATTTATTAAGGCAGCTTTTTTTTAAGGCCAGTTGCCCTTCCTGTTGCCAAACCTCACCTGTTTCTAAATGACCACTATGTAGAGTAGTGGTTCTCAATTTCTTTGTCTTTCTGATTCACTAGAGAGCAAATATGAGATTACTTGAACACTTCACAAGTAAAGTTTAAAGTTACAAACTTAAAAAAATATACAGAAAATACAATTGCTCACTTAGTTTTATTAATCATATATGTGTTTGATAAAATTATGACTGTGTTTTTCAAGATGCTCAAGCTTTAGTGTAAATTTTCTGAAGTCTTAAATTACATTTTTTTAAAAATCTGTGACCCACCTAAATACTTTTTGCAATGCTTCAAAGCATTGCAGTGAACTGTTTGAGAAATGCTAATTTAGCAACTTCATCACTGGTTTTTCTTTTGTGCTGTGGCTGTGTTGTGAGTCAGGACACAATTTGTTAAATCAGTATTGTGAGTCATAGCATGCTTTTAATACTTTTGTTGCTATATTTCTATTGAAATATGATTCCTTTGTTTTAGTTAATTGTAAAAATTCTGAAGAATTTTGTAAAATGGTTCTCTTCATTAACCTGGTGTTTGGAATGCAAGTTAACATTTTAATGAAAGATTTTAATTTACATCCCTTTAAACAACAACTTTGTATCATATAACCAGGGGCAGTTTCAGATGGGTTAGTATCAAAAGGGTTAAGTCTATATAGTAAGTGAATCAGGTGTTGGATCGTCCTAAAGTATCATTGGTTTATAGTACATTTAAGGAAGTTGTAGTATTTTCTTGATGGTGTTGTTAAATATATTTGGAAAGGGTCTCTGAAATTAGCACTAAACATATCTGCTAAACCTATCTTGATTTCTCTCTTTCCCCCTCTTGTTCTGGTTTTGCTGTAAAAAGATATTAAAGGTGAAGATTCAAATTAACTTTGTATTTTAAGAAAAATTTGATGTTAGCTTTACGTTAGCAAAAACATGAAAATGATATTATGTATTATTGACTGGCTTCAAAGCAATTTGATTGAATTTTGGCGTCTAATTCACTTTTGTATGAGATTTACTTACAATAGGCTTTAAAGAGAATAAAATTGATTCAAAATTGGAGCATTTAAAGAACATTATTAGATTACCAATAAGAATTGATCTTATCAGATAATCAAATCTATTCGATATTTGTTTATTGTTTTATAATGTAATGGCATTAGCCTCCAGACAGCATACAGAGACTTCATAAGTTGTAGACTAGACTAATGCATCACATAGGATTAAGTATAAATTTTCTTTCTTAGATTCTTGGCATTAAATTACCAATGTTACATAGATGTATATACAAATATGCAATATATGTATTATTATATATTGAAAAAGAGGTTGCATGTGGGTAAATTTATATTTAAAACAAAAAGAAAATAATTTGAAAACTTTATCATGGATAAAAGTAAAAGAAAATATTTACATTGTTATCAAAATATGCTTCCTGTTTCAATCGCTTTAAAAGATGATTTAGACAAGCTGGAATAAATGGAAAAATAAAATGATATAAATCAAATTATATTAACCTTTCATGATGTTAGTTCTGGAAGTTCACATGTTTTTAATTAATTTATTTCAATATATTTTTTACCCTTCATTTTTTTAGCATGACTAAATTGTCTGTTTAAGCAATTGAAACCGGTAGCATATATTGATAAAAATGTAAACACTTTTTCTTATCCTTGATAAAGTTCTCAAAGCAGTCACTTTTTGCTCTCTGTCTGTCTGTCTGTCTCTCTTACACACACACTACTGTCCATCTTTAGCACTAATGATATGTATGCCCTCTTTTAATGATTTCAGTCATTGGATTCTGGCCATGCTAGGACATCACTTTCAAGAGGTTTAATTGATGATATCAATCCAGTATTTCTCGTTTTCTCCTCCCAAAATTGGTTGAAGTTAACTTGAGCAGGATTTGAATTCAGAACACTGCTATACCAATTCTGATATCTATTGTTTATAAACATACATTGCAAGAGTGCAATGAAATAATTTAACAAAAAACTATATAAATTAATAAAGGACTGAACCAGTGCGTGTGTTTATTACCGGCATAATGCCTCTTCCCAAGGTTTAATTGTATACATATAATACCCTGCTCATTAATACAAGCTTAGTAAAATGATCTTTAAACTGATGGTAGTGGTGGTGATAGAGGTTGGGACTTATATCTACATAGGGTAATTCACCTGTTTCACTCCAGTTTAGTTTCCATTTATTATCCTCTTCATTACTCTTTCACTCTCCTTTTCATTGTACCATATCACCTGTATAATGAAGGATGATATCTGGTCAGCTTGTATCCAATCCCACTAACATCACAGATCACTACTGCTTGTCATCATTCTCTTTACCCCATATGACTAGTCATTGGAATCTAGTACTTTAACCTACTATAGAACATCTCTACCAACCATTTTCACACTTTTTCTTTAATCATCACCCATCTTTATTTCTATCCCATCATGCTTCTTATGCTATTTTTTTCTGTTTGGTTTCCATGTTAATAACCAACATATTGCTATCACCATCTGTTTCCTTACTCCTTCCTTTCATTTCATCATCACCATCATCATTTAACGTCTGTTATCCATGCTGGCATGGGTTGGACAGTTTGACTGGGCTGGTATGCTGGAAGGCTGTGCCAGGATCCAGTCTGATTTGGCATGGTTTTCTACAGCTGGATGCCCTTCCTAATGCCAATCACACCAAGAGTGTAAGAGGTGCTTTTACATGATCACTCTATTTCTTCAATCACACTATTCATACTTTCTCTTCTGTTCACTGTCTTTGTTGTTTGCCTTGAAAAACTTGAATAGAAAAGACACTTTAGCCTAGCAGAGAGCAAGGCAACCTCTCTAGTGCTGGTGCAATAATAAAATACACTAAATACACTCTGTAAAGTAACTGGCATCTAATCTTGTCAAAGGCATGACAGACTTTCTTCCTCCCTCTCATTCTCTCTTTTTCCCTTTCTGTTTCTCTCTCCCTCTCTCATTCTTTCTTTTCCAATAGCAAACATTCTGATACTAACCCAACTGAGACTGCTCCTGGTTCTGATTCAAACTTCCAACTCTAAAGTGATCAAAATTTCATGTTAATTTCTGTTTCAAATACCATCTTAACAACAACAAAATTATTGTAATGAATTCTCTTACTTTCCAAAATTAATTGAATCAATGACAGTGTATTCAACAGAAATACGGTGACAAAAGGGTTACAGAATATATTGTAAAAGACCTTCACTTTGGTATCAGCACAAGATGGTAACTTGAGAAATGAGAAAGATGTTAAGATTGAACTTTGTCTTAACCTTTTCTCTTTTTGATGTCTAAAAAGAACCAAAGACTTTTGTTTTCCTTATTTAAACGCATCCTTTCATTCCGGCCTTTCATCTTCAAAAGCATCACTGCATTATTTCCAAATGTCTTTTCACTTAACAAACACAAATATTTTCTCAATAGTGATCAAAGGAATCAAACCAAACTTCAAAATTCCTTCTGTGAATATTACTAATACTCTTTTTCATAGTATTTGTGACTGATTTAGTGTAAAATTAATGAGATATAATATCTATATATATATACATATATCCTAAATCTCTATTAACACAGTGATACATAAAGTGGTCTCTTCAAAATTTTTGTAAATAAACATAGATAAAAAAAAACTACAATTTCATCACAAAATAATAAGAATTTCAATATTTCCATCTGTATCTTTGTTTTTATCTTTCCATTTTTTTCATTCAAGCTTTCTGTTCACACAAAGAAACACACATGAGCAAAGGTGAAATACAATCCTGTGGTGATTCAAATAGACAATGCTCTGAACTTGGCACTCTGTTAAAACAGATATAGTGGTGCATTTTGTTGGATTTTGTTCCTTGAAACTATCATATCCTGTATATGTGTGTGTGTGTGTGTGTGTTTTGTCGTGATTTCTCTTGTTTTTGCATCCTGATTTGTAAATTGTATCAGTCATATGCTCAAAACCTGAGATTGCTTGTTGGCACAAGGGATGTTATTAGAAACTTACCTAGACTACATCTCCAATGCATGAAACTATTAATAGCTTGTAGCTATATTGTATACATTAAATAACATATATATCGGAAGCGGATTTCTAGATTAGGGTCTGTGTGTGTGTGTGTGTGTGTGTGTGTGTGTGTGTGTATCCTGCCAAATCAGACTGGAACCTGGCACAGCTTTCCAGCATGCCAGCCCAGTCAAACTGTCCAACCCATGCCAGCACAGACAACAAGCATTAAATGATGATGATACACACACACACACACACACACACACACACAGGGTAATCCCTCGCCATATTGCGGTTCACCTATCGTGGTTTATTATTTAAGCTTACGTCGATTCCACCGTGGTGTTGTTTTGCATTTATAATAAAATAAATATATACAAATTATAAAAATAATTTCAAAAAAATATACAGTACAGTACTGTTTCTACTTCGTGGATTTTTACCTATTGTGGGGGTGGACCGTAACACCTGCAATAGACAAGGGATTACTGTATATATAAAAATATATTTATTTATAAAAATATGTATTGATGTATGTGTAACTACACATTCAGCCACTGATCAAGCATTGGCCAGCACAAATACAAATACATGGACTAATTATATCATCATTCTAATCATTCAATGTCCATGTTCCATGCTGGCATGGGCTGGACAGTTTGACAGGATCTGACGAGCATCATGCTTTACTGTCAGCCTTGGCATGATTTGTACAGCTGGATAGCATTTCTAACACCAACCACTTTACAATGTTCACTGGGCACTTCTTTTTTGTGCCACCAGTACTGCTGAGGTTGTCATGCAACTTGCAAGATTATAAACCCTGGGGTGGAAGGTGAAGCAATTTTTATGCTGAGAGAATGAGTAGCAGGGAGAGGTAAAGTATGAAAGAAAAGAGCTGGAGCAGAACAGGTTTCTTGTTCTGTGTGAGTATGTATGTATATATACACTCATACACACTTATATATATATATTTTAGACTACCCGTGACCCGTTGGATCACTGGGAAAGTCTGAGTTTCCCAGCAACGGATTTTTTTTTTTTTTGACCTTTTACAGGTTACTTTCCATGCTTTTGGATGTGACATCGGAATCACACATAAATATCTCCTTTCCCCAGAAAAGGAAAAATTTGGCTGCTATTTCTTGCACACCCTGCCACCACGTAACAGGTATTTTGGGTCCTTTATCTCAAATAGCTGTTACGTGGTAGTAGGGTATGCTAGAAATAGCAATCAAATCTTTGGAGGTGGGATACATTGAATGCACTCGAAAAAACTATGGAAAACAATTATTTCACTCTGAGGTTACAAATGGGTCTTTTACAAAATATTTACCATATTTTAAAAGTCATTTTCACTTTAAAATATTTTTTAAATATGCCAAAAAAAATTTTTGTAATGGTATTCACTTGAAAATAATTTTTAGAAATATTAAAATATTGTCTGTTTAAAGAAAGTTAAAATATAAATACTTACTGTACAAACAACTTAGATATTTGAAATCACATTCACTTAAAAATATTTCTATATGATTAAAATACTGTGCTTAACAAAAACGAAAATAGAAACATCTGCTATTAAAAAACAAATTATATTTTTTTTCGTTGTCAGGTCACTGTATCTAATCGAGAGGTAAGAGTTTCTTCGCTTTCAACGTTAAGTTATTATCGGAGAATTTTCCCACTATGCACCATTTTTGGGTATTTATATCCCGAAAACCCCTAATATCTCAATAACTATTTGTATGATCTACACCAAACTTGTTTCATTCTGTTCATATTCACATTTCAGGGGAAACTTAATTCATAGTATTTTCCAAATATGCGCCAGTCTGGCTGGGTAACATTGTAAACAAGCAAGCTTCAATCTCACTTTCAATGTATTATATATATATCTTGTTTTGGTCATTAGACATGGCCATGCTGGGGCATCACCTCAAAGAAATTTTAGTCAAATGAATCCACCCCTAGTGCTTATTTTTTTTTTAAAGACTGGTACTTATTCTATTGGTTTTTTTTTGTTGAACCGCTAAGTTACAGGGATGTAATCACTAACACTGGTTGTCAAGCAATGATGGGGGCAGATACTGACACAAAGACACACACACTCACACAATATATATATATATATATATATATATATATATATATATTTCAAAAAATTAGAGGATAAGAAAGTATAAACATTCTTTCCAAAAGATTCAACATGCTTCTTGCCAAGGCAGCAAATTATGTGTGTGTGTATATATATATATATATATATATATACATATATATAAAGAAAAAGAGGCAGATAGAAAACTACTTCCTTACATGTTGAAAAAAGATGTTCGAATAAGCATCTATAATTTGCCTTCATATGGAATAATCGTAAAAGTGGATGAGATGAATAAAAGTTTATTTCAAAACTACAGTGGGTTAACAGTGGACTATATACATATACACACACACACACTCAAATGAATAATAAAAGACGATGGGTAATTGTGAGCTCATTGTAGCTGTTTCTTACGCATTTTTAATAGAAGAATGAGAACATTATTTCATTACAAAATCATTAGATGAAACCTAATTTTACAATCAAAAGAATATCCCAAGAATACAACAGGGATGTGGCTGAAGTTTGTTGAGGCTGAACCACAGGTTTATCCAGCCCTACCTGGTACATATCTTTTCAAGTACTCAATTTGATCTCAATCCTTATTTTACTATATATGTATATATATATATATATATATATATATATATATATATATATACATATATATATATATATATATATATATCATCATCATCGTTTAATGTCCGCTTTCCATGCTAGCATGGGTTGGACGATTTGACTGAGTACTGGTGAAACCGGATGGCAACACCAGGCTCCAGTCTAATTTGGCAGAGTTTCTACAGCTGGATGCCCTTCCTAACGCCAACCACTCAGAGAGTGTAGTGGGTGCTTTTACGTGTCACCCGCACAAAAACGGCCACGCTCGAAATGGTGTCTTTTATGTGCCACCCGCACAAGCCAGTCCAGGGGCACTGGCAACGATCTCGCTCGAAAATCCTACGGGAGCCAGTCAGGCGGTACTGGCAACGGCCACGCTCAAAATGGTGCATCTCATGTGCCACCCGCACAAGAACCAGTCCAGGGGCACTGGCAACGATCTTACTTGGCTTGCCGGGTCTTCTCACGCACAGCACATTTCCAAAGGTCTCGGTCAGTAGTCATCGCCTCGGTGAGGCCCAATGTATGAAGGTCTTGCCTCACCACCTCAGCCCAGGTCTTCCTGGGCCTACCTCTTCCACGGGTTCCCTCAACTGTTAGGGTGTGGCACTTTTTCACGCAGCTATCCTCATCCATTCTCACCATATATATATATATATATATATATATATATATATGATGGGCTTCTTTCAGGTTCCATCTACCAAATCTATATAAAACACACACGCAAGGTACCACACTGTTGGACTGAACCCAGAACTATTCGCACACAAACACATTTGTAACTCATGTATATATATGTGAAATTAGGTTTGTCTATCAAAAGCGTAATGAGCAAAACAGATGTTGGCCAAGACATTCATTAAGATGTATTCATAGAAAACCAAACTTGTTGAAAGACAAATTGATTGAAAATATATTAGTCAATATCAAATTTTATTGAAAGACATATTTATTGAAAAGTATTGAAAAACTATATGAATTATTTTAAACATCTTTTTTTAATTTTAACATGATAGTAACAAATTAGAAACAGAAATATAGTTTCACTTTATTTTCTGGTTATCTGATATTTTTTTATGGAAATAAATGTGATTATAAATAGTTTAACAATATGTTGCAATTTGTTGGAGAATTGATTGGTATTTCTAGCAGATCAAGTGACGACATACAGGCTCCGTCATTGGTTTGTGGTGATGGTGGTGGTAGTGTGAAAGGAAGTTTTGAGTAAAATAGAAGATTGCTATTTACATTAAAAATGCATAACTTTTACTTGAAATGTTAAAAATTATTTGCTTAGATGTGGATTTAAAAAAAAAAAATCTCTGCTAATTTTCTGATATTTCTTTAAAGGTCTTTGGATTTTCACATTTTAAAACATCAGAGATTCAGAATTTTGAGGGAAAAAATATAATTTAAAACTATATAAAAATTACTTGTATTTTAAAAAAATTATTATAAAGAATCTCAATCCAATATTCTCTCTTCTTGTGCTATACTTACAAGTGAAAACACATGGTTTAGTGGTATTTGGCTCAGAATTGTAAGGTCATGAGTTGCCCTTGAGCAAGACATTTTATTTCATGTTACTCCAGTCCACTCAACTGGCAAAAATGAATTGCACCTGTAATTCAAAGGGCCAGCCCTGTCACATTCTCCATCACGCTGAATCTCTCCAAGAACTACATTAAGGGTATACATGCTTGTGGAGTGCTCAGCCACTTGCATGTTAATTCCATGAGCAGGCTGTTCCACTAGTCAGATCAACTGGAACACTCATCATTGTAACCAGCAGAGTGCCATTGTTAACCTACCGGCGTCAGCAATCATGGATCTGTATGCAAGTCTGAAGATTCATGATCTTTCTTGGGAAAGATGCAGTAGTAGTTTCTTGTCTTCTACCAGATTATTTACAATTTACTCTTGTTTGTTGTTCTCCTGACCTTAGCTTTGATGTACAGGGCATACCTACACATTGAGGGGCTTGTGTTGCAAATATCTAGGGGCTAACCCACCACCAATTCCTGTATATCTAAACCACAAGACCATCTTTCTGCTATTTGGCTCATGATAGGGGACCCTTGACAGGTACTCTCAACCCAGATTAGGGTGGATCTAGTAGTAAAGGTAACTAGGGAGTTACTCTATACTCCCCCAACATTCAAGAACTCTTCAGCTGAAACCTCATCGAACCTCATCTCCAGATGCAGTTGAATGTCTTTCCCAAAACAAAATCCAATATCAATATATTTGGTGTTATGTAAATAGTACCTATGCTGGTGTCATGTAACAAAGCACTCATGCTAGTGCCATGTAAAAAGCACCTGTTACTGGTTCCACATCAAAAAACACCTGTGCTGGTGCCACATTAAAAGCACTGGTACTAGTTCCATGTAAAAAGCTCTGGTGCCGGTGCCACATAAAAAGTGCTTGTGCTGGTTCCACTTAAGAAGTGCCCATGATGGTGCCACATTAAAAGCAACCATGCTGGTACCATGTATAAAACATCTGTATGAGGCTTAGTGGTTAGGGCATTGGACTCATGATTGTAAGATTGTGGTTTTGATTCCTGGGCTGGGTGATGTATTGTGTTCTTCAGCAAAACACTCCATTTCACGTTACCCCAGTCCACTCGGCCAGCAAAAACGCTTAATCCTGCAATAGACTAGTGTCCCATCCAGAGGGAATATATATATATATGCCACAGAAACTGGTAAAGTAGTCCTATGAGTCTAAATGACTTGGGAAGGAGCTTTTGTATCCCATCCACATATAAAGTGCCACTGCCATGCAAAATGCATCTAGTGCACTTTGTAAAGTGGTTAGTGTTAGGAAGGGTGTCCAGCCATAGAAACCATGCCAAAACAGAGAATTGGAGCCTGGTGTAGCTCTCTGGCCTGCCAGCTCCTGTCGAACTGCCCAACCCATGCCAGCATGGAAAGCAGACATTAAATGATGATGATGATGATAATGATGAGTTACATGGATAAAGAATATGGTTATCTTATAATAGCTGTATTAGTTTTAGAAATAATGGAAATAATATGTATTCAGTAATGAAAGAATTAGTGTTGTTCAGTTTCACTTCCTGAAAAATGTTGTTATTTCAATTGATATAGGATGAAAATGTAATTACATATGCAATCAAAATATAATTATACATTCCAAATGGAAATGCAATGTATTTATATACAAAAATATATTTTATTTTTATAAATGCATGCATATTAAATGAAAAGAAAGAAAGAAGGAAAGCTGTTGCAAATCCTTTAGTTTTTAGTAATTTTTGATTAAGAATTCTATGCTTCAGTGAATAAGGGTTGGAAGTTCTACAATTTTGGTGAGCCAACAAAATAAATCTCTAGGCAGTCACTCAGCTTACTTGAAATAACAACCAAACTCCTCTCATATCACACTTTATTGTTTTGAAAAAGGGATAAGGTGGATATCATCATCATCATCATCATCATATGTCTGTTTTCTATGCTGGCATGGGTTGGACAGCTTGACAAGAGTTGGTAAGGCCAGGTTCCAGGTAAGGCCAGGTTCCAGGTTCCATTGTGGATGTTCCAAGTGCAGTTAGATGGATTATTAGGGAACATTTTATTGTATTGTTACATATATGGCTTACCTGGCCGAAACTTCCAAGTCACTGTCAACAACATTCTTGTTTAAGAATATTATATATATATATATATATATATATATATATATATATATATACACGCGTATGTGTCTGATTATGTATAAACTTAAATAATACACTCGTATGTATTTCGTGGTTGACATCTCAATTTATCTAAAATCGAAGTATTTTTGACTGAAAGTGCTAAATAAATAATTAAAATTTAATTAGATATACAACAATTACCGATGACGACAAAAGAATTGGGTGGGGCAATCTGGAATATCTCGTAATTTATCTGTAGTTTTGTCAGTTCAGTATGAGTTTCTTCCCTTAGACAAATTTACTTCAAAACAATCGTTGTTGCTTTCAATAAACTTGCTATCAGTGTTACTGAATGAAATGAATGGTGATCTATGTAGAAAAAACAAACACAAGAAAACACAGTTATATGATAAACAAGGGATGGACGTAATGCTTGTTTAACTTCAGTAATCTGAAGTATTTCAGAATTTACTTAGTCATTGTAAAAGAAACCACGGAAGATTGTTTTTCTCTCCTACTTACACCCATGCACACACCCCTATATGACAAGAATGGAGTTCTTGACTTGGTTAGTCCCCGGTCAACTTGAGCGAATAGACCCATAATCAAAAGCATTCCAGCCGTGATCGTTCCGTCCTTGTAGGGACTGCATTATCTGCTTTTATTCAAGACGAGTAGGGTATGATTTAAGGAAGATTTATTTGGTCGTTATTTCTCGCAGTTGCTGTTTTCACTTTGAGATTCCTTTATCGGCTCTTCCACCTAGTGTGTGTGTGTGTGTGTGTGTGTGTGTGTGTGTGTGTGTGTGTGTGTGTGTGTGTGTATGTGTGATGTATGTAATTAAGGGCCCTACAGGTTTCAGCTAGAAATGTTTAGATTTTTCTTTTATTTAATAAATATACTTTTAATTATAACATCAGCAACAATTACAACATTATTCATGTATGATAATTATGTATATACATCGTCAAAAGACTGTACGAAGTATTGAGCTTAAACTCGGCCGAAGTTATGTATACAAAGATGTACAAATATCTCACTTGACGATAAGGATTAAAACTGATTAAAACTCAGCGTTGCTGTAACAACACGAGAATGGGTTTACCCTCAGGAAGACGTGTTCTAATTATTCTGATAAAAGGAATCTTTTAAAATAATATAGGTATAACATTCCAAAAATCTTTTGAAATACCTCTCTGCTGGTAGTAATCTATTCTGTTAGGTACGCTTACAGTTCAATAATATTCATAACAAAAGTTAATTAACTTCAAATAATCTTGAACCAAATAAAGTGTTAGGTTTATTGTGAATAACTTTTCCTTTAAAAGAAAAGAAATCCATACATTGGGAATGTATATGTAGTTAGTTGATCTAGTAGAATTAACAGCCAAATCTCCCATGAATCATTCCATACCATCTTTAAAATTTTAAGGCTACATTAAATATTGTATTAGAATAAATGAGATGGTCATGACTGGAATGCCTTTTATCATAATTCTACTTGATTAATTCTGACTATGGGCTAAACAACAGTAAAGAGGTTACTGTTTCATTAACTTTAAGTCATTAGTGAGAAGGCAACAGAAACAGCTGTCCTTGGACTCAAACTTCAAACCGGTGTCTCTAATTTACATGCTGGTGTCACATAAAAAGCACCCATGCTGGCGCGATGTGGATGACACCCATACTGATGTCACATATAAAGTACTTGTGTCAGTGCCATACATAAAACACCTGGAACCACGTAAAAAGCAACTCTGCTGGTGCCATGTAGACAGCAACCTTGCTGGTTCCGCATAAAAAGCACCCATACCTACGCCACATATAAAGTACCTATGCTGGTGTCACATATAATGTACCTGTGCTGGTCCCACGTATAAGGCACCTGTGCCAGCACCATGTAATAGTGCTAGTGCTGGTGCCATGTAAAAAAGCACCCAGTACACTCTGTAAAGTGGTTGGTATTAGGAAGGGCATCCAGTTATAGAAACCATGTCAGAACAAACAATTGAAGCCTGGTGCAACTCTCTGGCTTGCCAGATCCTATCAAACTGTCCAGCTGTGGAGGTGTATGGCTTAGTGATTTGGGTGTTGAACTCATGACCGTAAGATTGTGGTTTTGATTCCTGGACCGGGTAATGCATTGTGTTCTTTAGCAAAACACTTCATTTCACAATGGACTGGCATCCCATCCAGGTGGGGAATATATATGCAATGAAACTGGGAAACCAGTCCTTCTGAGTTGATATGACTTGAAAAGGTACTTCACTTTGTTAAACAGCCCAACCCATGCCAGCATAGAAAACGGATGTTAAATGATGATGATGAATCTAATCAGTCTATCTCAATCCTGTTTCTAATTTCTCATTTCTGTAATGTGATAGCAGAATTGCAGCTGTCCACTTCACATAACCCTCAGCTGCAACCAGTAAGATCTTTGTCAACTACAAAATAATGATAATGAATATGTTGAGATATAAGTTATTGTGCAAATATAAGAAATCAATATTTTTCATAAATAATTTTAAAACAAGACCTTAAATTTGTACAAAGGAAGAACTAGTTGATTAAATCAACTTCAGTTCATAACCAATACTTATATCAACTTTGGAAAGATAAAACAAAATTGGCTGCTGCAGATTTTAAGCTTTGAAAGTTAAGAAATGAAATTAAATACTGTATAATCTTGTCCTCCACCTACTGATTCTCTCACTCTTCTGCAATTTGGTATTGTAAATAAGGTATTTATTTCTCATTGCACTGGTTTCAAGTGTATATATATTATATTTTTTTGTTATCTTTTAAGTCACTAATAACACAATGTGCTGAAAAATAGTTATCACAGCTGATACTGACTTTGAAGTTAAGAATTATCAAATTGACGCAGTGATAACAGGCTGCATATAATAATAAGCTTATTGTATACAGTGCTCAGGTGTTCTACAAGTTGTTGGAAGAGGTTAAGAGAGACGATAGAAAGCAGACATAGTAAAGAAAGACTGCAATGGAAGCTAGAAAGACTTGCACAATACTCCGAATAAAACACAAAAAGATAGAAAAGAGAGGAATATAAGAGGTGTAAAGAAGAAAGTGAGCATAGCACATCGAGAGTAGTGTTGCAGAATTTTGTAAAGTATGGAATTTTTTTAAGAATGCAGCATCCTGACAGCTAAGAACTGACGTAGGTAGTTTATTTCATGCTTTGACAATTCAGAGTGTGAAAATATGTTTCTGAAAGTCATGACTGCAGTATTGGTTTTTGATTAACCATTTTGATACCAACCCGGCTGAAACGGGCTCTGGCTCTGAGTACAAATGTCTCGTTTTCATCAGTTTTGAATTAAAATCTTCCACCAAACCTTAGTCATAATTTATGTTCCTAACACTAGCTGAATGATAACTAAGCTATTTTACTAAATTCTTTGTCATATTTAAAATTAATTGAAAGAAACACAGAGCATCTCAAAAGAAATATGGTAACAAAAGGGTTAAAATATGTAATAGAAAAACAATTCTTAACCCTTTTGATACCAACCCGGATGAAACCGCTTCTGGGTCTGTAGTACAAATGTCTTGTTTTCATAAGTTTTGAATTAAAATCTTCCACCAAACCTTAGCTACAATTTATGTTCCTAACACTAACTTAATGATAACTAAGTTATTTTACTAAATTCTTTGTTATATTTAAAGTAATTGAAAGAAACACAGAGCATCTCAAAATGAATACAGTAAAGAAAGGGTTAAGCATATCCATGAATTAAAGAAGGTGACCAAAATTGTTGCTGGTTTATAATTTTGTGGGCTTCTACAAAATTAACTACTAGATCTTGAAAATTTAGTGTGTTGATGCCCAGAGAAGAAATAATAATAAGCTTATTGGCTGATACAGGGTATTTATCTGGTTGCATGTCTCTAGACAACTTCCAGCTGATATTCTACAAGAATGGGGTTCCAGACTGGAGATGCAAACTGTTAGTATGGATGTACCAAAATCATATCTAGTGTTAAAGAAGTAGCTGGTGAGTGGCTGACAAAGATCTTGACAGTACCACCTGATTGACACCCATGCCGGTGGCATGTAAAAAACACCATTCAAGTGTGGTCAATGCCAGTACCGCCTGACTGGCCCTTGTACCAGTGGCATGCAAAAAGCACCCACTACACTCTTGGAATGGTTGGCGTTAGGAAGGGCATCCAGCTGTAGAAATTCTGCCAGCTCAGATTGGAACCTGGTGCAGCCTTCTGACTTACCAGCCCTCAGTCAAACCGTCCAACCTATGCCAGTATGGAAAGTGGATGTTAATCAATGATGACGACGATGATGATGATCATCATCATTTAATGTCCCTTTTCCATGCTGACATGGGTTGGACAGTTTTGCAGGAGCTGGCAAGCTGGAGAGCTGCACCAGGTTCCATTTTTATTGTTAACAATAAAGCTTAGGTCACATTCACCAACAGATATCTTAATGTCGTGTTTTGAAAGGAGTTGGTAAAATGTGGGTTTACCATATGAAAATAATGAGTGGTGCATGTGTCTACAGCCAGCTTGGTTTGCCTATCAGCAGTCATTGCTGCATTGTGTCTATATCAGATTACTGGAAAGATCTATAGCCTAGGATCTGTTCTTTTTATTCCAGGTACAACTTTGTCATCTGCATACTTTAACACAGATGTCGACTTGAAGCATGTTACTATTTGATTATTAATGTATGCAACATCTATCAGGGGACTAAGAACATAAATAGTTATGTGATTTGATTGAGATAACTAACATCCTTCCCTTGTAAAATGTCTTCTTAATAGTCTGTTGAGAGCAATAGAGTGGCAGATATGGCAAACCTCCAGAATAGATGTCTTAAATTATTTGTTTGCATTCCCCTGCATTTGTGAATGGGGAAATCAATCTGTTGCCTGGATTAACCATTAAATGGTGGACATCATCATTTGATGTTTCAAAAATGTTTCATGGATACGGCCATTGTCAATTGATTCCTGAGCATCTACTTCATCAAACGTGCCTGAGTGTAAGTGGCCCTTATCTATGGGGGAAATTAAGTTCCAAATGGAAGATTTATACCGTGATGAAGTATTTTCTAACTTTCCTTCATCATCAGATGTGGTTGATGATGATGGTGATGCTTCAATCAGCTCTGGGTAGAAAAAGTGTAGTGAATTTTCTTCATTATTTTAATGAAAATATTAAATTTAGGAACCTAACATTTCTTTTATTGCCCTTTTGTCTTTATTGTTATTATCTAAGAGAATTAAAACATCATTTTCTTTGTTTTTATACTTAGAGTAAAAATAAGTATAAAAATTAGATAAAAAAATATTTTTTGTTCTTTTTGCCTGTTTAGTATACACATCCATGCAGCCCTTTCTCACTGTGGGTACCTTTCAAAGAGATTACTTTGTTATAAGCCTTTGGTTTGAGGATATCAAGATTCTGTTATTCTCATCTGTCTCAGAGTCCTCACAAAGGAACATGAAAGCAGTCTTTTCTCTTCTCTTTAAGGCATTAAAAAAATAAAACAAATTCAAATTTGTTGTCCTGAGATCAAATTTATTTTGTATTCTCTTAACTTCATCAACAAAAAGTACCAGCTATGTACTGGGGTAGGTGTTAGTTACACCTCTTTTCCATAAATGTGTAACTTTGTGCCATTGTAAGAAGCCACTTGTCTGCTTAGAAAGAAAGATTGCTTCTACTCTGTGAGTTACTTAATAGAGGTACTTAATAGACATTATTGCCAGCAATTTACCACAAGGGAATCCACAATACTGATATTAATAATCATTGCTGTTTAACCCCCCCCCCCCTGGTCAGCTCTGATCAAACAGATTTATCATCAAAGGCATATGACCATTTGGCTTTTTCCTCAGGAACACATTAGCAAATATTTCCTCCTCCTCCTCCTTGTAAGATGGCAGGATGTGCTTTTTAGAAAGATTTGGTTACTATTTTTAGCAGATCAAATAACCATGTAGAGGATGTCATTGGCGCAATCATCAATAGTTATATTTAATGATTGTCAGGCATTCTGGTAGGTAAGAGTTAACAGAGTTTAGATGAATACTCCTAATATATAGGAATTGGACAAAATAATGGAAACACCTAGCATCATAGCATCATAATTTTGAAATATCTATAAAACCATCAAAAGCTTGTTTATTTTTATGTTTTTTTATTTATTATTAGTGTTGCTTAATATGTTTTGCTAAAATTGCTGTTTCTTTTTGGATATCATCAGAAAAAGGTAATTAAAATTCATTAAAATGATAGATCTATCAGATTCTCAGAGAGGTCAAATTGTTGATACTCGTATGGCAGGTGCTAGCATAATGAAAACAGCCAAAATGTTTGGTGTATCAAGAAGTACTTTCTCGAAAGTAATGATAGGCTTTGAGAAAGAGGGAAAAACCTCCTTGTCGAAACAAAACTCTGAAAGAAAACCAAAACTTTCAGATAGGGATCGTCAGACTCTTAGACAAATTGTTAGAAAGGATCACAAAAGTACAGCTCCCAAAATTACTGCAGAGCTTAATGACCACCTCAAGAACCCAGTTTCCACAAAAACTGTTCGCTGGGAGCTGTATTGAAGGAAACTCGTATCAAATGTTGCTACTGTTCACTGGGAGGGCTGCAATCAGAAAACCACTACTTTCAAAACAAACGTTGCAAAGTGTTTAGAGTGGCATAAAAACCTACAGAATTAGTCCCTAGAGCAGTGGAAGAATGTTATTTTCTTGGACGAGCCATCCTTTACTCTATTCCCGACCACCGGCTGAGTTTATGTGTGGAGACAGCCAAAAGAAGCATTTGACCCAGACTGCCTTCTTCCAACCGTTAAACATGGAGGAGGATCTGTGATGATCTGGGGGGGCTATATCTTGGAAATCCACCAACCCAATGGTTTCCTTTCATGGCAGAATTAATAGTCAAGACTATTTAAGCATTTTATCTGATCAAATTCATCCTATGGTTGTGGAACTGTTTCCGTCAGGAAACACAATCTTTCAGGATGGTAATGCACCAATTCACACAGCTAAAGTTGTTACTGAATGGTACGAGGAACATTCTAGTGAAGTTGAACATCTTATCTAGCCACCACAGCCCCCAGATGTCAATATTATTGAACATTTATGGTGCATTTTAGAAAAACAAGTAATGAGTCGATATCCTCCACCATCATCACTACATGAACCGGAGACTGTTTTAGCTGAAGAATGGACAAAAATTCCTTTGGAAACAATTCAAACTTTGTACGAGTCCATACTTCATAGAATTCAAGCTGTAATTACTGCCAAAGGTGGTCCTACTCCATATCAAAATAAATATGTTTGAAATTTTAAGGTGTTTCCATTATTTTGTCCAACCCCTGTATATATGTATTGAAGGAACTTCTCTTGTATCAAATGTTGCTACTGGAGATGCAGTAGCTAATTCCATACTGTGATCATACTTAAAATTGTGTATTTCTGTGTATGTGCATGCATACACTTACATATTGTATGTATGTGTGTGTGTGAAGTACACACTTACGTACAGGCTTGTGAATAGCTAATCTAAATAAGTACTTTCTCCTTTTATTTTCTTGTTTTGAAACTTTAGCAATTTCTCCCCATTATCTTCTTTTATTCTTCCTTGTCTTAATTAGTGACACACAAGACAAGGACAAACCTGTAACTCTTGTGTTGAAGAATCTACTTAACTTTCTAAGCCAACTAACTGCTTTGTACATTTTGCCCATAGTTGCAGTTGTTCCTTTCTCAAGCAAATTCTTTTATCAGTACTTAAAGAACCTCTTGAATATCTCACCAATCAAAAATAGGACATGAATAAATAAACCAAAATGTTTTCATAATGCTATTAACGCATCTCTTTATTCCATTTTAATTTTTAACATTTAAAAAAATATTTTAAATTTTTTTTCCGTGGAAATACGAAATATGTCAAACTTTTGAAATAATGTATTTTACTCTGTTTTTTTTTTTTTTTTTTATATTTTATTTCAAATTTTGGCATAAGGCCAACAATTTTAGACTGAGGGGCAAAGTCGATTACATTGACTCCAGTACTTTACTGGTACTTTATTGTATTGGCCATCACACTCAAAGGTTGAAAAGCAAAGTTGATCTTAGCAGGATTTGAAATCAGAATGTAAAGAATTGGAACGGTCTGTCAGTCTATTCGTCTGTCCATCTAGCCGTCTACCTCTTCCTCTCTCTCACAGACACAAACTGCTCGACCTTTTGAACTTTCTAAACTTTATATTAATAACTCAGCTTCTCGTCATCTTTTCATTTTAATTTCATTTTCTAATTTTTTAAGATAGTTTTTTTTTTAAAATTTTTTATTTTACTCTTTTCCTTTTTCATTCTTCATTTTTCAATTCTGCAATCTTTCACTCTTAGCCTTTGGTTTCCCCATTGATAAACTGCTGACCCCACCAAGTATCACCTCCTCCTTCTACCTGTTCATTCTTTCCTTCTAGCTCCCCTTTACTTCTCTTAGCATAGCACCCCCCTCTCACCATCCTACTATGGCATCACCCTGTCACATCTCACTGCACTAGGCTAAGTATTTTGTCCAGTATGCTAACAGTTCTGCCAGTTCTGTTGATAATATTGGTTTCAAATTTTGGCACAAGGCCAGAAATTTCAGGAGAGGTGTAAATTGACTACATCAGACTGGCAAGAGAGTTTGTTTGTGGAAGATGTGAGAAAGGAGCTGGAGGGCTGGCAAAGGAGGTGGAGGGCTGGTGAAGGAAGATGTGAGACTTAATTAGACAAAATGCAGAAGTCTTTCATATTTGCACATGGTTGTTGTTGATGTTGTTTGTTCATTCTCAAGCCATGCCTGGCTCATAAGGGCCGATTTTTCCCGGTTTCATTGGCGTATAGGTTCCCCACATGGACAGAATGCTGGTCTGTCGCAAGTGAGCTGCTAGATGCAAGAGTAAAGAGTGAGAGAAAGTTGTGGCGAAAGAGTCAGCAGATGTTCGCCATTACCTTCTGCTAGAGTTGTGTGGAGCTTAAGTGTTTCACTCATAAACACACACATTGCCCGGTCTGAGATTCAAACCCACGATCCCTCAACTGCGAGTCCGCTGCTCTAACCACTAGGCCATGTTTGCACAAGGTACTATAATGTATTTTCAGTATTGCTTGTGCTTTTAGAGTAACTAAGATTGTTAAAGTAAGAGTGAAAAGATTCAACATAAGTAATCACCCACAATTGGTTTGAATGAAGAGTTTCTCATTTGAGGGTTTTCTTTTATTTTGTTGAGGGCAAGCTGAAGAGTAAAAAAAAAAATGTGTTTACCAATGTAAGTCTAAATATTGTAGCTCTAATGAATCAACTTGGGATGTTTTGACTTTGTACAATGTCAATAACTGCTCCACTGATGTTTTCTCATAGATTTTTTTAGATATATTTGATTTAAATTGTCTATAAAACAATAGTTTTCAAACCAAATAAGGAAAAAACAAGTAACCTACAAAATCTCTCTAAACACTTTAGTTCTTGAAGTAGAGAGATATGAATGAGAAGTGGAGTAATGATGAAATAATTTTTTGAAATGTGTTACATATGTAATTTGATATTAAATGTTTTCAGAGTGGCAGTGGAGAGCAAAATAGGAAGAGTGCCAGACAAAATGCGTTGCAGTATTTACTCCGCCCACTTTCTGTTTTAGTTAAAATGGAGCTGATGTCATCATCATCATTTAGTGTCTGTTGTCCATGCTGGCATGGGTTGGACAGTTTGACCAGGGCTGGCAAACTGGAAGGCTGCACCAGACCTCAGTCTGGTGCTTTTATGTGTGCTTTATGGGTGCTTTTATGTGCCACCGGTATGACACTGGTATCTACCACAACTGCAATTTTGTTGGCTTGGTAAGTCTTCTTAAGCAAAACATAATGCCAGAGCTCTCAGTTATTGCCTCCATGAGGCCCAACTCTCGAAAAGAGCTTTTGACTTATCATTACATTTCTCTGGGGTTAATGAATGAAAAAAGAAATAAAGGACCAGTAACTAATTTGTGTTGGTTTTACCCATCCCATCTAAATATGTGTTGTTATGCCAGTGTAAGAAATATTACCAGATTGGGGAAATGGTCTTTGGTTGTTAAAAGATTTTTATGTCAAGCAGAGTGA